>NC_137847.1:37657500-37822500 GCF_948465745.1 Chenopodium album
ATGGCCCAATTATCTAGTTGAGGGCCCATTAATCAATATTCCTAAAATTATTAGGATTGATTTTAATCTTCTAGAATAATCTAGAAGGTTGTTTTGAGTTCTAATGAGATTAGGAATAATAATTATATCTTTTATGAAAATAAAGAATTCTATTTGGATTAAAACAAGTGTTTTTAAAGAGATTAAATCTGATTTTCAGAAGATAAGTACGGACGTTGTTAATCGAATTTAATTAGATTAAGGATTCCGTACAGGTTTTTAGAAAACGCGTGAATCAGCGCGGAACGACAAAGCTGGCGCTGAACGACAAGCCTGTCGCATCGCGCTGGACTCTATCGTTCTGCGACAGAGGCACTTTTACCCCTAATAGGATTCGGTCTTTTTTTTTATCGTTTCCGAGCTATTTTCTCTATAAATAGGGTCGATATTCTCCGTTTTTAAATCATCAACAATCACTAACAATCATCAACAATCTTGATCATCAATAATCATCTATTCTTTCTCTCTCTCTACAAGCTAGAAGCTTATTCTTTCTCCCTCTTTCTAAGCCTTTCCTTTTCGAAATACAATACCACGTTCACGAGTTTTAGACAAACCTAGCCAAGCTCGAAGTTTCCTTCGCCCTAGATGTGAAAGGTTGATAATTTATGAGGGTTTGGTCCCAAATCTCTATTTCCATTATTTAAATTAATTGTTTGATTTAATATTTTCCTTGAAGTTACTAACGTGTGTATTTTGTTATTAGAAGAGATACGAGGTAACAAATTAAGTTGTTTTATTGCTATTTCTTTAGAAATTAAAGCATGCTTATGTTATTTTAATTCCTAGTATCATGTTATGATGTTATTTATTGTTTTCTAGTATCATGTTTAGGTTGCTTCCTATTTCTTATATCATGTTAGTATCATGTTAGGGATAAAGCTTTGATCTTTATTGTTTAGCGACATGCCAGGATTTGTTATTAATCTTGTTAATATCATGCCTAGGATCTTGCTAATATTATTATGCTTTGATGAGATTGAGATTGTTATAATGATGATTGTTATTATTATTGTTGCTTGATATATTATTGTTGTTGCTTGATCACGCCCTCTCTTGTAGGTTTAAAGGGAATTTGTATTTGTGATCATGCTTAATAAGATAATTAATAATCTTGTTTAGGCTAATATGATTATAATTGAAGTGATCGCCAATAATAGATTTGTTTGTGCATTAATATTTAACCAACATAGATTAAACAGGTTTAGGGTTAATATAATGATTGTATGTTAGTCAGAAAGCGCACATGAATATGAGAAGAATAAAGTAGAGGCCTATTTTTAGGGCAGGTTCAATCTCTTTTAGGTTGGATTTGTACCTTCATCCCCGAATATACAGTCATGGTTCCAGACCACTATGGAGTTAGCGATCTCATGGATCGTGAAGGGGTGTAATCTTCACCCAGTGAACGGTTTACAAGTTTCTAAAACTTGTTGGCGACTCTTTTACTCTAGCTTCCTTCCCTTTGGACGCCACCATACATAAGTGTATGATCACAGTGGGGCTCAAGTGTGGAATGCTTGAAATATTCCCTACAGTTGTGAAATTATTATCAAGTTGTATTAATATTGTTGGTATTATTCAATGGTTTATCTTGATCTTGCAAGTATTACTCTGTTTTACAACGGGTGTTGGTTAATTGTTGTCTCCAATTGTCATCTATATCTACTACTTGTTGTTTTTTCGCCTCTAATTGTCTCCATTTGCAGCAGTTCATTGAGGTTGAACCTTCTTAGAGTACTTATTAAAAACTTGTTTTTCCATCGATTTCTTAGTTTCTCTTATGAGTGCCTTTATCTTTTTTGTGTTACCTTATTATTCTTAATACAAAACTTGTGTTTATGCTTGGTGTGGGTTTTATATCTTCAGTCTCTAAAGTTCGTCAGACCTGAGTTTGTGAGTTTGGGAGTGGCGGTTTATTAGGCTCGACCGGTTTTAGTTTTTATCCTTTTCATGATACTACCTCCATAGTTACAATTAATAGTTTTATGCTCGTCTTTTGCACTATGGGTGTAACAAGTATATTTCGTCCCCATAAGACTTTCAATTTAATTGATTGCTCCTTCAATTGGACTTGTTGTATGGGCATTGTTAAGCTTATCTTAACTATATTTGTGCTTGTTGTATTCCTTTCTCTCTGTCAAGTTTTATTTCTTTGTCTTTTTGAATCTCGTAGCTCCTCCATTAGCAATCTATTTAATTGCAAGATGCAGGGGTGTTCTTTGTTGATCTTCTTGGTGCATGGTCCTAATTTTATCATGTTTCGAGCTCCCCGTTGGTCATCTCGTGTGGGTTTCTTTAATTTGGATACTATTGAGTTATGGGTTTTAATTTCAAGGTTGTTCTCCAAGTCTGTACTTTTCTTTGCTAGATCTTGTGCTAACTCTGCAGTCCAAGGGTTGTCATATTGCCTGTACTTGTTGCCTCTTTGGATTATTTTCCCTCTTGCAGGTCATCTTTTATTGATTAAGGAGTTATTCCGCCTGATCATGCCAAGCTTACTCCTCTAACAAAAGATCATCACCAATCAGAATCAAGTTTAGAAACAGATTTCATTCTACGATATCCTATATTCTTAGCTATGTTTTACACTTTCTCGCCAATATTTGTTTTTCAAATGTATTATTATTGTATCATTTATTCAAAAGAAAAATGGGTCTTCGAACCCTCCTGGAACTGAGTGCTTGACACTCGCTATGACTACTATGTGACATTGTCACATCAAACTGGTTACGACATATTAAGATGAGAATTCTATCTTGGAATATTCAAGGGGGGAAAAAGCCAGAGGCTCTTGCCGAATTGGTTCACTTAAAACATAAGCATAACCCTGATATTATGTTTGTATTAGAAACTATGACTAATACTATTGATAGCAAAAAAATCTTAAAGGCCTTACACTTTGAGAATAAATTTGTAATTGATCCTGTAAATCACTCAGGTGGATTATGGGTGTGTTGGAATAGTGATAATGTTATTGTGAAAAGCGTGGACCTTAAAGATAGATATGCTCATCTCGTTGTAAATTTCAAATCTTTAAATAAAGATATGGCTATAACTGGGGTTTATTGCCCAGCGCAAGAAGTAGATAAAGACCCATTTTGGGATTACTTAACTTCATTTAGCAACAATATTCAACTACCTTGGCTTGCTTTAGGAGATTTTAATGAAATGTTGTCTTATTCTGATAAAATTGGAGGAAGGCCACACTAGTAGAAAAAAGTAAATGAGAAGCCCCAAATAGGAAGCAGTTATTAAAATCCGCTTTAAAAGCCCTATAAAAACCCACTAACAAAAAAAAAAATATCAGACATCAAATGGCAAGCGGTTTGGGGTTGAACTGCTCCCAAAAATGTAATTGGAAGCGGTTCAAACAATAAATCGATTACCATTTTCTAAAAAACCCTAGGAATTCTCACACGCACTTCACGCCTCCTTATCCTTGTTTCTCACGTCGTCCTTCTCTCTCCTCCCTCACCTCATTTCTCACGCCCTCCTTCTCTCTCCTTTCTCCATTCTCACTCCCTCCTTCTCCTCCATCTGATCTCCTTCCCTCTCTCCTCTCTCCATTCTCGTATCCTTCTTTCTCTTCTCCTCTCTCCTCCATCTGATCTTGTCCTTCCCTCTCTTCTCTTCTCTCCTCTCAACTTCTCAAGCAACACCAAATTTTCGAACCCAAAAGCCCTCATTTTCGAGCACAAAAACCCCAGATTTTTCGAACCCAAAAATCCGAGCAAAACTCCAAGAAAATCCGAGCAAAAATCCGAGCAATACCAACACCGACACTGATGAGGCTGTATAATTTCAGATCTAATTTAATTTAGGTTAGAATTTAGATCTAGTTTCTTTTTTCTTTTCAAATTTCTGACTTTAATTACTTGTATTTCTCCATTGATTTTTCTGGGTATTGGTTTAATTTTTTCTGGTTTGTTCAATTTAGTTGATTTTAAATTGTTAATTACAGAGTTTTTTTTAAAAAAGAATTTTGGTCAGACTTGTTGATATGTATTATTGGGTATTTTTGTTTGAATCTCAAGTATATGTGTTGCCAATATAATTGGTGGTGAGTGTTAGTGTTGGTGGATGATTTTTTTTCTAGATTAGTGGCTGGTGGTGTTTTTGCGTGGGTGTAGGCTGGTGGTGCGCGGTGGGCGTGGGTGTGGGCTGGTGGCTAGTGGTGGGCGTAGGTGGGGGCTGGTGGTGCGCGTGGGTGCTAAGTGGTGGAACAAGAACAGGAAGCCAGCAACACTTTGTATTGATTTTATTTATTTATTTTTTGATGAAAATGTAATATTACAACAATTCATTAATAAAAAATTTATGTTTATACATATGCTAATTGTTTGTGTATCAATTTAAGTGAAAAAAAAAAGCAAAAAAAAAAAAAATTATTTTTTATAGCCAAAATGGGCAGCGATTTGGCGCCAAAATTGTTTCCCATTACCTCTAAATGAGAAGCGGTTTGAACCGCTTCCCATTTAAATTGGCAATGGCAACCCCCCCAAGCCCATGCGGTTCAAAACCGCTTCCCATTAGGGGTTTGAACCACTTGCCATTTACGTTTTTCTACTAGTGCCAATTTCTATGAACCAACTTCGTCGGCTTCCAAAATTTCTTATGGACACTCATGCTGTAGATGTTCCTTGTGTTCAAAAAACTTTCTCTTGGAAACAGTGTATTAACAATAGAGTAATTTATTAAAGATTAGATAGGGCTATAAGCAATCAATCTTTCAACCATATGTTTCCTAATAACTTGGTATCTTATGGTACCTTTATGGTGTCGGACCACGCACCTCTTTTCTTTGATTCTTGCTATAACAATGCTAATTTTGTGCCACGAATGTTTCGGTTCCAAAATTATTGGACTCTAGAGGAGAAGTCTCACTCTATAGTTAAAAAAATATGGTCGCACCCTATTAAAGGTTCGTGGTTTTATCGTATCCAACAAAAGATGTCTAGAATAAAGACCGAGCTTAAGACATGGGCACATAAAAGGTATGGGAACAATAATAACAAATTATTGGCAAATGAAGAAAAAATAAAAGAACTTCATCATGCCTTCGATCACAACCTTTTAATCTTATATTAGTAAGTCATATTAATAGAATGATTCGTCAGCATGAAAAACTCCTCCTTTTTGGACAGCGACATTATGGCTCTCTAAATCAAAAGAAATGGCTAACTCAAGGAGATAGGAACACTCGTTTTTTCAATGAGGAAAAAAATAGTCTCAACGACCATTCATAGGCTAAAAAATGAAAATAATGATTGGGTTGATTCTTGTTATGAGATTAAAACCCTCCTTTTAGACTCATTTCGCTCGAGATTTAAGACATCACGTAATACTACAAGACAATTAGACGTATCCTTTATAGACCCTATAACGACAACTGAAGAGTGCAACTCTCTTCTTGCTCTGGTCTCTAAAGAAGAAATTAAAGACGCTTTCTTTAACATGAACCCAGACAAAGCCCCTGGCTCTGACGGGTTTGGAGCTAAGTTTTTTCAATCCTATTGGCAAATTATTGAAAAAGACATCACCTTGGCGATCCAAAGTTTCTTTTCACATGGATGTCTTCCACCATCATTAAACCACACTATCATTACTTTTACTCCTAAGACGGAAATGCCTGAGAATCCTAACCACTTTCGTCCGATCAGCCTAGTGAACACATTGTATAAAGCAATTTCCAAGATATTGGTCAATCGTTTGTGCCCTATTCTTCAAAAACCAGTGAGTTCGCTTCAAAACGCTTTTACTCCGGACCGTTCTATCCACGATAATATCCTCGTTGTCCAAGAAATTTTAAACACGTTCTAGAAATCTAAAAACAAAACAGGTTGGTGCGCCTTAAAACTTGACATAGAAAAGGTATATGATAGAATAGAATGGGATTTCTTGTGGGGATACCTAAAAGCTTTTGGTTTCCATTCCCAATGGATTGCTTGGATCCAAGAATGTGTTACTAAAGTTTTATACTCTTTAAAAATTAATGGTGAAACAACTGAATGGTTTAAACCCTCTAGAGGTCTTAGACAAGGGGACCCATTATCTCCCTACTTATTCATCCTTTGCATGGAAGTTCTTATTAGGAAACTTTCTTTAGAAAGTTCTAACCGCAAATCTGGGATAGGTTTCAAAATTTGTCCTAGGTCCTTTTCTATTCCTTGTTTGATATTTGTAGATGATAGCTTGATTTTCTGTAAAGCTACCGCCTCTGCTTGTACTAATCTTAAGAAGATCCTAGATTCCTTTTGTGACATCTCAGGACAACTAGTAAATTTTCACAAATCTTCAATTATTTTCTCAAGAAACATCCTTAATGGCCGAAGGACATCCTTAGCCGCACATTTTAACATGACCCCTAAAGCCTCCCTTGGTGATATTTAGGCGTTTTCTTTAGTTCTTATTATCCAATGAAAAAAGATTATAAAAATGTCATGGAAAAAACTGAACAACGAATCCAACATTGGGAAGTCGGTTTCTTATCAAAGGCAGGTAGTGTAACACCCTAGAAATTCCTTTCTTTTAAAATACCTGTTTTGCCCTGTTTAAAACTTTAAATAGGAACATCTAAGATATTACCGCCACCGTAAAAACGGCTAAGGCAACTATCAAAGACACACATCGGAAGACTCTCCTTTAAAATATTTTAAAACGACTCAACTTAGAAAGTCAACTCACGAAAGTAAAGTCAAATCAAAGTAAAACAAAGTCAAACCTACAACTTGGAACCATTGTAGGCCCTTAACAAAACAATCCAATTTAAAACCTTTACGTTAGTCTCGCAATAGAAATATCATAAAATAAATAAAAGCAATAACACATCATATACTTATGGAAACTAGCATGATTCGCTCTTCACTCATGCCCATCATGAATATGTTTCATCACCTGAAAAGCTTCTCTCTACTTGTTTCCACTACTCTCCATTAAAAATGGGTCATCATAGGGCCAAGGTAAAGACAAGGCCAACAAACACACAAACACACAATCAGCAAAGCTGAGTACATAAGCGTAATTAAACACACTAACATGCATTTACCTATCAACACACAACTTACCTTGTTGCACCTGTTTTTCAAGCATACAACATTCAACAAAACTTCTCAACTAAGTAACTAAATTTGATTACGCATCGAACGGGTTTCCCCCTAACCTGCCCCAATAAAGGGGTACTAACACGGGAGCTAACCGTGCCAGTATAAAAGAACCACTCGTAAGTGGCGGAATTCTTGCACATAATAATAAAAGGAATGTACAGCGTCCTATACTCCAGTAGAAGTTATGGTTAAATATAAAGTCGCATAACTCCCCCCATATGTTCATACTCAAGGTATATACGTTCCAAGAGTTTTGGTGTGTAATCTCTTTCACTTTACGTTCTTTACCATTTATTAAACTTGGTGATGACTCTCAAATCATAACAACATCAAACATCATGATTATTCAAACAATTAAACACTTTAATTTAATTCTTGAATAATTAGTGACCACATAATATTTAGTGTTGAACCCTTTTTAAATCTACCTCGGTGCCAAAGACACCTTCGCCAAAAATCCTATCCCTCGGTGTTAAAAACACCTTAAGTGCACTAAGGCACCAACATACAATTTATTCCTCGTGTACATAGACACTTACCTAGCTCCTTTCTCATGCTTAAAGCATCAAGAAAAATTATATGAACCATAATAAAATTCTCTTTTAATATTTCAAACCAAATTAAACATTTAGATTAATTAAACATGCTTTCTATCATGGCATAAATAAAAGTGTGGTTCATATTCAACATTCCAATCTATTATTTCCAATCATTAATCCATCACAAATAAATCATGCTTCATAATTCAATCACCAATAACAACCAAATTATAATTTCCATTCCAAATCTAGCATGATACTACTTATAATCAATTAAACACATTTAGCATGTTACTACATCAAAATTATTCTAAGTACGCGAACGTACCTCGAATACGATCTTAATATCGCCACAACTAATAGAAATCACTCACTTCGAAGTCTCCTACAATTTAAAATCATAGAAGAGTATTGAAATCCTCTCTATACAAATTTTCAGCAATATATACCATTATTAAACCCCTCATAATTTAATTAAAATAAGCTGAAATTATATTTAAAATATCATACTTTAATCCCAATTAATGAGTAATTAAAATTCCTTAAAGAAACTTGATTTTTAATGCACTACCAAAAATTCCAGCATTATATTTTAATGAAAACTTGCTGTAATTAGGCTTTAAAACACTTAAATCAAAGGTTTAAACCATCCTATATCATAATCTTTCAATAATTAATAATTTATTAATCTAGGGTTTCAAAATTGGGGCTTTTTAATTAGAATTAAAATCTGAAAATTAAATTACATACTACTTATAATCAAACATCATAATATTAATCATAAAACCCATATTTAATAATTAGATCTAAGGTTTAACAAAAATTAAAAAGAAAGATTAAGTTTTTTTTTTCAGAAAGAAGAAGAGGGGCAGCCGGACAGCTGGCCGACCACCACTACCGGCTGCCACCAGCTGCTGGTGGCTGCCGGCTGGTGCTGCTGGTGGGCGGCGGCCCACCGGTGGTGGTGGTGAAGGCCGAAAAAGGGGAAAGGGAAAAAGAAAGAAAAAGAAAAGAAAAATAAAGAAGAAGAGAGAGAAAATTTACCTTGGGTTTTCTCCACTCTAGGCAAAGTTTGATTTGCCCCAAGTGTTAAATATTTATACCCCTTTCTCTAGAAACCCTTCTTCCTAAACTTTCCCTTTTTAATCTTTCCTAATCCCTTTCCTAATAAAACTTTACTAAAATAAAACTTCCTTATATTAAACCCCAACTTAAATAAAATAATTAATTAAACAAACTTTCCTTTTATAAAATATTTCCAAACTTATTAAAATAAATAATTAAAATACTATAAATAAAACATTTCAATTTATTTAAATACTTCACAAAATACTTATTTCAAATAAAATACGTATAAAAATACGGGGTATTACAGGTAGACATACGCTTATCCAAAGCAATTTGGAAGCTTTACCTAGTTACCTATGCTCATCTTCCCTCCTTCCTAATGATGTAGCTAAAGAGTTAGACTCCCTTCACCGAAAGTTCTTTTGGAGACAAGAGAAAGATTAGCATCCCCCTTATCGCTTGGGATAAGATTTATAGACCAAAAAGTGCAGGTGGGCTAGGTCTTCGGCGAACAATGCCTCTTAACAAGGCATTCATTGCAAAGTTAGGGTGGAAAATTATCTCTAAACCTAATAGTCTATAGGTTAAAATCATTAGAGATAAATATCTTTGCAACAAATCCTTCTTTGAATGCACTCCAAATGTTAAAGATTCTCATATTTGGAAGAAAATCCTTGCCCAACAGGAAATTTTAAGAAACGAAATTCGATGGAAGATTGGAAATGGAAAGGATATATACTTTTGGATTGATAATTGGGCCACCAACCAAAGCTTACTTGAAGTACTTCATATGGATCCAAATCAAGTTGAATTAGACACAAAAGTGTCAGACTTCATTCTCCCCAACAAACAATGGGATAAACAAAAGCTATGTTCATTTCTCCCAGACAATATCGTTTCTCAAATATTAGGAATTCCATTACCAAGAAGCACAATGCTAGATATGCCGGTGTGGGGTCTCACTTCATCTGGCAATTTTACAGTAAAAACCGCCACATGGCTTGCCCATAATCATGACCTTGATGATAAATGGGAACATTGTTGGATATGGAAATTAGATATCCCTCCTAAGATCCAAATCTTCTTGTAGCAAATTCTGCATAATAGTTTAAGCGTTTGTGATACCCTTTACAAAAGAAACGTAATCCCTTTTAGTGACTGTGGTTTATGTAATGTTCATAGTGAAACAGTGAACCATCTTTTTCTCTCTTGCATACATTTTAAAGATGTTTGGAACCATACCTTAGTTAAGAATTGGTTGGATTGCACAATTCCCTACGCTGATTTAGTTGAAGCACTTTTATGCTTAAAAAACACAAACTAACTATTAGGAAATTTATCTTCCTTATTTGGAGTATTTGGAAAGAGCGTAATTCAATAATTTTCCGCCAAGAACCCTTTGATATTCCTAGAATTTACCATCGAGAGCAATTTGCGTTCAACGAGTGGCACTACAGAATTCTCACCGATACCTTTTCTTCATCAGGATCTCCTATAAATCCTCATCTACTCCTCATTCTCCAACAAACAATATCATGGTTTTCTAGGAGGCGCCACCAACAAATTTCTACAAACTCAATTTGACGGTTTAGTATTCATCAAGTCAGCAGCAACACGGATTCTCATCAGAGATAACAGTGGGACAATTAGGAGCTTGCGCTTTCAACCTCGGCACCACCAAAGTTTTCATAACAGAGGTCATGGCTCTTCATAAAGGCATTCTTCTAGCTCTTGAGTGTGGGATCAAAAATATTATAATTGAAGGTGATAATCTTTTAGTAATCAACTCCGTTAAAGGCATCTGGTCAACACTATGGCAAATTGATCATATTGTTAAAGACATTTGTTCTCTTCTTAGCAATTTCGACAACTGAAACATTCGTCATATCTTTCGGGAGGCAAATCAAGCAGCGGATTGGATAGCAAATATTTGGTCATTTAGTTGGTGATAGTATGGATATATTTCCTTGTAATGATTCTTCTTTATTTTCCATCCTTATGTCCGACACATTAGGAATTTCTCTCTTAAGGAGGGTTTCCTAATGTTTTCTTTTTTCTTACCATTGTAAAAAAAAAAAAAAAAAACGTCATAGGCCGAGCATGAGCACGTTGAAAAGTATGCCAAAGATACAACCGGCCAACTACTACACCTTCCAAAATCCTTTCCATTCTATTTGACTCCCTTTCCTACTATTCTTCTTCTTCTTCCTCTTTCCTTTCAACTAACCACTTACCCTGAACAAACTACAAACCCCGCTCATTTTTCATTTTTTCAAATTCACTTCTACTTCTTATTTTTGCAATTTCAATCATAGTAATTATGCAATTACATTCTTCTTCAGTTCTTGGATTTCCTCATGATTTGACGCTTTTTCGATCTCGCAGTTCTCCAAGAATTACTAATTCTATTTTGTTTTCTACGAATCATTGCCGTTGTCGTCAGGTACATTAATGTTTTGAATCTTTGAATTCCATTTTATTTAATTGCATGTTAATCTGCTGTTTCAATTTCATCCGTTATAATTTTAATGTGTTGCAAATTGTAATATACTGAGACATGTTTTTTTTTTTCCTTTTAGAATTTATTTTATCTTAGTTTAATTTATTTTTATTATTGAGATTCATACTATAAGTTATCTGATGGATGAACGGGAAAGGCAAAAATTTTAAAATGATGATCGGTTGTTACTCCGTATGATGGTTAATTTATGTTTTGATGTCTTAGTTCGTGCAATGTACGAATTATTTGATTTATGTCATGACCTTAATGGCTCCGATGCCAAATTTTGTTATTGTATCGACTTAAGGCGAGTCAAGAAGTGTGATGAATTTGAATTGTTTGGGGTAATTAAAGTTGTAAAAGAGGTTATTTGATCAAAAGTTCAGTTGATTGTTGGAGGCTTTGATTTTAAGTTTAACTAATACTTGTATTTAACTCGTGCAATGCACATGTTAATGTATATAGCCTTCACAACTTTGGTGCTAAACTTTTGGGAATATCATAGTGTCAATGAAGGAGGAGAGAAATTTATAAAGGATATCGTGAGGAAAGAGAAGATGTTTAAGCTATTGTAGTCTCTGGCCTTTCCACATCATTATGACGATTGCGTATGATGATTCATGTTAGCCGACTCCAAATCATTTTGAGACTAAGACTTTGATGTTTTTGTAGTCTATGGCCTCTCCATTTAGGATAATTCAAGTGTTTTGTTTTTGGAAGAGTGATGAAGTTTTTGGGGAAATAAGCGATAGTGGAATGTGAATTGATTTGATAAGATTGTTTGTTGTGACCAATTGACCATTGTATAGAGACGATTTTGGTTCTTGCTTTTCTAACACCATGGAAGAGAATGAATCTATCTACCTAGTTAAAAACTCAAACCAGGCCAATAACACCAAGTTTCCAAGTGTCAAACCAGGCCCTTTATATGTAGTGATGTTTCTTTCAAATCTCCCATAACTCAAAACTGAGTATCTTTTATGAATATATCTCAATGTTCACCTTTCCTCTCCCTACAATTAACTTTGCACGTAGTAATAGAATTCATAATATTTATTTTCCCGGATTTACTTTATACAACCTATGCATGCCAAAAGGCTAGTGTAATTAAAAGTTTAACCCCATGGTTGAAGGTTTAGTTTATGGTTTTTACCTCTTATGATTTGATTTTAACTTTGGATTTAAAATGAGCCTGCTACTTTACTAATCACTGACAGACTGACACAACAGTAATCACTAATCCGCATAATTCTTTACCTCTCTCAATCTCTCATCATTGCTTTGAGAAGCTGCCCCAAAAACCCCATCATGACATCAACTTCAGAGATTAACAATTAAACGACATGTAGCAATCAATTCTACAATTTAATTTCTGCTCTATTTTTTTAATCAAAATATTGTTACTTCACTAATTACTAATTTTATAATATCGTAATTCGTAAATAGTCAACTTGTGATATTCTTCCTTCTCATTATAAGTTTAACAGTCAATTTTCCTTGACTGGAATTTCTGATAGTTATGTCATACGACATACATATGATAAAAGATTCAAATGGGATTTTGTAGATTTTTTTTATTGATGCATACTATCAAATTTCTTAAAAATTA
This sequence comes from Chenopodium album, assembly GCF_948465745.1. NCBI lineage: Eukaryota > Viridiplantae > Streptophyta > Magnoliopsida > Caryophyllales > Amaranthaceae > Chenopodium > Chenopodium album. Next base: position 37,670,362 of record NC_137847.1, read on the forward strand.
ATAATTTGTAAAAATTAAGGATAAAAGAAAGTAATGGTCTAAAGCATATCTTAGAAATCATACATAAATAATTCTGTGCATGATGTGTATGCACGCCTGCACGGTACTTCTGGTAATGTATTTTATGGCCCTCAAATTAAAAATTCTTAAGATCCAAAATTGTCGCCTTGTCATGTGTTTTATCCAAGTGAGGATCATGTATATTATACTAGTTTCTTTTGTTAATCAACAGTTACGGGATACTAGTATTTGGAAGCAAGGATACAATTTGAAGCATGATGTGGTTCAGCTTAGGTCCATGGATGAGGTATTTAGTGTCACTCTTTCGTTTCAAAGTCCTTCTGAATGGTGCTAGTATGGCTTGATGACTATAGGGTCAGTAGCAGAGGACACCTTTGAAAGTTTGTGTTTCATTGATAAACTGCATTTATTATTTTCTAGGATTCTGTAGGTATATCCTCATTTGATGACTGGGGAAACAATGAGGGCACTAGTGACTACATGATTTTCTCAAGTGATGGAGAAGATAGTGATGGGGAGATTCTGGTGACACCCATGAACGATGTTGATATGCCACGAGTTAAAAGGCAGTTTGTTACTGCAGAAGATGCTTTAACTGCCACAGCTTCTAGACTTGCCTTGCTTGGGAGAATGCATAAAAAAGACAGGTACAGAGCCTAGTATCATTCTATATCAATCACCAATAATATACCCTTCTATCAGGAGGAGAAGGATTGGGCCAAGTAATAACAAAACCACCACCACCACCATGTAGTGAGAGGGCCTGTTAAGGCGGGGTCAGTTTATGATTTTTGTATATAACCTAGGCTCTAGGGGGTTTCTATGTCTTTTCGTTCTTGGGCTTCCTTTTCATTTAATGTTTTGGAATTTTGGATTTAAATATGTAAATTTAGCTTGAAGGAAAATAGAATTACAAATGATGAGGCCTTCAGGTCATGATAGAAATCCAAAGGCTTGGTAAGGAGGACACAGATTAATGCATTTTTTTTTGTAAGTGACTTCAAAGGAATTGAAAGGCAATTGTTGGAGCAAATAGGAAGGGACCATTTCTATATTTTTACTCCCTTTTCTGGGTTGCTGCAGTTGGGATTGACAGTGGTTGAGTACGTGAGTGTTTGACATTTTGATACTGTTGTCATGGAGTACCATGTAGGAGATCTCGTTAGCCAGAGTTTAGCGATTTATAAATAGACACGGTTCACATTGAAAATCTAACTTTTCATTCATCTTTAATTAATCCCACCTTTGGATTAATTCAAAATAGATCTAACTTTTGGGGGATGTATTCCTTATTTCTTATTATAGTTTTATGTGCTATTAAAACCTGATTGTACTTCTAGTAAATGTCCAAAAAAATGCATTCCCTCCGTCCCAAATTCTAGTGTCTATTTTTGCATGATCTTCTAGATGCATCTTTGGCCATTTATATGTTTAATTATATATTAGCAAAAGTTATAAAAGTTGATATTTTTACACTTCAAAATGAGACGAATCTGACGATGTCTCATAGGAATGTAGGATTATGTATTGTATATATATTAATGATAATCTTTAGTCAAGTTTCTAAAACATTGACCAAGAAAATAGAAATAGGCACTGTATTATGGGACAGAGGGAGTAAAGCTCGGATCACTTGTAATTACTGTCTGTACATGAACGTTGAACTCCAAAGTTGGGTTTATTCTGAGTTATTTGAAAGGTATTCAGATGTATAAATGGTGAAATTTTTTGGATTTGTTATGCTATATTTGTACAATAGATGAAGCCATGAGGATTATCTTCTCTGACAGTTTGTTTTGTGACTGTCTGAAAACTGGCTAGTTCAGAAATTGACTGCACTCAGAAACTTATTCGCTCAAAGTTACCATATCTTGCTATGGTGCCTATTTTTCATGGTACTTTTGTTTTCCTCTTGCCAAAAGATTCCAAGGGAAAATATCAGCTGAAAATTTAGATGTATCATAACTTCCATCATGTATTATATATGGGATAATAAATTCTGAAAATTGGTATCCATTTAAATGACTTGACTGAATGTGAATCAGTTATCAGTGTTGCAAAAACTTGCTGCAGACATTTCAAAATTATCTATAACAAGTTCTAGCAGTCCCATGCTCAGAGTAAAGGTTGAGAAAATATTTCTTTTTCCTGTGTGAAGACCTTGATTTTAGGTATGTGATATTTTCTAAAATTATATACCGTATGACGAAATAAATATTATATCTAGATTAGTCTTGGGTAACTTGAAGGACCATGTCATCATCCTCTGTTGCCAATAAAGCGACGTCATTTTCAGTTGCAAAGTAGGAACTTCAGATGGAAATAGGAATTTGGACATGTTATTACTTAAATATGTTGTGTCATTCATGTGGTAATGGGACTCTTGACACTTTTTCCAATTTTAATTCTATAGACCATATGATGACAGTTAAGTATTCCTTTAATAGTATTCTTGGATACCCTAGAAGGATCATGTCATAATCATTTAGGGCTAATAAAGTGAAAGCATTTGGGTTGCATGGGTTGGGGTATGGGGGAACAAGGGGTAGAAAATTATGGCAAATGGAAATCAGAGAAGGTGATTCAAGTACATATTTCTTTCATTAACTAGTTGATAGAGTAATTATGAAACCTTTGCAGGGGAATGGAAGGAAAGGATCATGGTTGGACAGTACTAGAGATAGAATCTGGGTTCATGTAGACGACCCCATCTTTGGGATTAAGGCTTTGATAGTTGTTATTTGTCATGAATTGATACAGCTTGACAGTGATTTAATGCAAAAAGATGGTGATTATGATTTGTGAACCAGAAATGTGAACAAGCAACCAATAAACACAAGCATTCAAGAGGTTTGCACTCTCCCATAATGCAATATAAAGTTATAAGAGAACTCCATAACATTCGTCATGATGAGCTCTTTCTAATTTTTACTTGTTTATAGAGCAAAACTCAGTGCATGCTTTCTCTCCAAGCTAATCCTAACAATCATATTATGAGCTTCCTATAATGCATCTTCCCTTAGGCTGGGTTCATGACATTATTCTTGGCATAAGATTATAACAATTGATTATGCTGCAAAAATTTGTCAGGGCCCATCCATCTCCATTAATCTGGTCAACTTATTCAATATATATGTTGCCACCTCAATTTTTGTAAAAGATGATTTCGAATTTCATTCTTCTATTTCCTTATAAACCTCATGAACTTATCTATACATCTTAAGGAATAACTTGGTGTTGTGCACACAACTGAAGAATAAAATTCAGTTTCTCTTACCACAATAGCTTTCTGTTTTTTTAGGATGTTTTGTGAGTTTCCCTGCCGAGATAGGACAAGATGTCACCAAAGCATTTTTAATCCAAAGTCTCAACTGCACCCATATGAATAGAATGACAGAAATGCAATGCCCTCATTAAATACAAGTTTTTCTTATCAAACTCTGTGAAATAGGATTGTGAAAAAAAAAAAAAAAAAAAAAATAGAATCGAAATGCTTTACTATGAGCCAAGTTATGTTCTGTTTGGATCTTGTAGACATACTTAGATTGGATTCCGTATCTATTTGGCTAGGGGACAGCACCATGTAAGGAGCCGTTGGCTGCTAACAAGTTGAGAGATCAGAGAAGTGACAGTTTATAATGCACTGTCTAGTGTCAATGATTGAGTGATTATCAGGGTTTTTTTTTTAATTTTAAATGCGCTTGGATGTCCCTAGGACTTAAGGAAAGCAATTGAAATCATATTTTTATTTTTAAAGGTTTATATTTGACGGTGATTGTGACCTGAAGCTTCTCCCTTATGCTGATAGATCTTTCTTTTGGATGCAGGATTATATATGGCTTTGTTAGCAATTTTGGACTGATCAGCTTCTTGACAATATGCCTGGCATTTGTAGACTGGCGTGCTTGGCGCATTGTTAGACAACCCTTAAATGCCTTTTACTTTTTGTCACCCTTTTTAGCCTCTGCATCTTTAGTAGCATTTGCAGGCTATGTCTCTGTTCCAATACTTAAAATATTTAATATTCGTCAGAAATTTCGAAGAAAATGGCCTTACAAGTATAACTCTAAAAAGGGAACGCCGACCATTGGTGGAGTGTTTTTCATACCCATTGGGGTTGCCGTTGCGAAATTTATGGGTGGTTCTTCAACTGAATTTACCGGCATTTTATTAGTGACTCTGGCATATGCTGTGATTGGTCTTTTTGATGATACAGTAGGCCTTATAAAGCCTTGTAATTTTGGATTATCTAGAGGGACAAAGCTTTTATTGGAGGTGAATACTTTAGAGGGTTCTTTTTCTTTTTCTTTTTTTTAAATTGGTTTTTCATTGGAGTATCATAAATGTCCTCTTTTTGTTTGGCTATTCTGCATTTTGGAGTTCGCTGTTGCTCACATGATTTTCTTCCACAGGTTGCTGTTGCAGCATGGTTTTCATTTTGGCTGTACACCCAAAATATATCATCACCTTACGGCATGTATACTTTCTCATTCTAGTCTAATGAATTTTTAGCTGATGGCAATTTAAATATTTTCTTATTGTAAAAGTTTCGAGACTAAGCAGTTCTTTGGATCATTTTATGGATCCGTGCAAGGTTTTTTTTTTTTTTTTTTTTTTTTTTTTTTCCTCCGTTTGTCCACTCTACATAAGTTTCATGGCATGATTCTTGAGGTGAATCAGTTACACAAGATATAAGCGACATAATGGTTTTTTTAATTAAAGACATTTACAAAATTTGGATTTTGTAGGTATTTCACGATTTGGTATAACTAGGATCTAGTAAGCATGAGTTATTTGGAAGATAGCACATCCTATAAGAATTGAACAATTGATAAATTTATGATTTGGAAATATTGTCAGAACTTTAAACAATGTATGTGTATACTAATGTTTAAGTTGCTGTTTTGATGATTATTGAGATTTTATTGAGAAAATTTGAATATCGAGTTTTGTACAACGATTAGGATCATTCTTGCTACTGAGTCAATATTACAGTTCCCTTGCAATGGGGCGTGCTTGTGAGCATATATGACGTTTTTGTTCTCATTGGTGATTAGATGTTAGTCACAAGCCTTTTCTTGCAAATCATGCTTTTATTTTATCATATTCAACTGATTTATTTTTCTGTTTGTTGCATTGAGATGCAGGAAAATGCTGGTCCCATTACCTGCACCTGTTGGCCTTTTGAATCTGGGAGGATATTATCTCTTGCTGACTGTATTTACATTTATTTTGATGACCCGTGGTCATAAAATTATTGATGAACTAGATGGATTTGCTGGAGGTATTGTGTTATAGACCAGATTTCTCACGCACAATTAATATGAAATGAAACAATAATTAAGGGGAAAGCTCGAGTATTTGATTGATTAAGGGTCGAATTACAGATTACAAGTGATAAGCATAACTTTAGGCTATGAGTCTCTCAGTGACTTGAGGTCACAACTCTCACAATGAACTTGTCTAATTTCTGCATAATCTGTCTAACATGCTACTACACTACTTATACTCAAAGCATAGCTAATACATGTGACATTTTAATTAACCAAAATGGAAACCCACAAAGAACATGATTAAAGGAAGTTGCTTTCTTTCCTATTTTCCCATTAATTAACTTTGTCCTGTTCCCCTTTGTTGCTGGGTTCTGCTGCACCTTGCTGCTTCTTCTTGGCGCGCCTCGTATACACCAATATTGGTGGCTGTCTTGCGATGTTGACCCCGTTGACCCAGTCCATAACATCACTCCCCCCTTTGAGTTTCACCTTGTCCTCAAGGTGGAATGACGGAAACCGCTGCTGGATAGCTTCATACTCCTCCCAAGTTGCTTCAAAGTCAGCCAAGTCCTTCCACTTAATTAGGACGTCCAGACCTTGAGTCGTGCCCTGTTGCTTCAGTCGAACTGCCAAGAGTTCCTCTGGTTCGACTATCATCTCCAAATCCGGAGACAAGTGGTGAGGGATGAGGGGTTGGCTGGTGAGATCACCTAGAGCACGCTTCAATTGCGAAACATGAAATACAGGGTGGAGTTTACAATTATCAGGAAGTCGAAGCTTGTATGCTACCCTTCCAATTTTCTCCAAGACTTCGAAAGGGCCATAAAATCGTGCCGCCAATTTCTCAAACGGCCTCCGTGCAAGGGATTTCTGACGGTACGGTCTCAATTTCAGGAACACGAATTCCCCTTCCACGAATTGCTCTTCCCTTCTACTCTTATCAGCGTTCCCCTTCATGATTTTCTGCGCACGATTAAGATTCATACGGAGCTCATCTAAAATGCTATCCCTTTCTCTCAATGCTTCCTCGAGGCTGCCAACCACCGTCTCATTCGCTCCTAAACGCCACAACTTAGGAGGATCTCTCCCATAAACAATCTTGAATGGAGCCATCTTAGTCGAGGTGTGAGGAGATGTATTATACGAGTATTCTGCCCATGGCAACCACTTAGCCCACGTGCGAGGTTGCTCCGCAATAAAGCACCGGAGATAAGATTCCAAACACTTGTTGACGATCTCCGTTTGACCGTCGGTTTGGGGGTGATAGGCCGTACTTCTCTTGAGGTGTGTTCCTTGTAACCGGAACAACTCTTTCCAGAAAGTACTCATGAACACTTGATCTCGATCGGAGACAATGGAAGACGGAAAACCATGAAGCCGAACAACCTCCTTCACGAAATAATCAGCCACCTTAAGAGCGTTAAAAGGATGTTTGAGCCCAATAAAGTGGCTGTATTTTGACAACCGATCAACCACCACAAGCACGGTGTCGATTCCTCGTGACAGCGGTAACCCCTCCACAAAATCCATTGATATGTCTTCCCAAATTGCTTCGGGAATTGGAAGTGGCTGAAGCAACCCAAGTGGATTTTTGGTGGTGGATTTGCTCCGTTGACAGACCTCACATTCTCTGACATATTTCCCGACGGCCTTCCGCATCCCCGCCCAAAACCAATCTGAAGAGAGACGAAGATATGTCTTGATCTCCCCATCATGACCCCCTATGGCTGTATTGTGATATTCATTCAAGAGAAGAGGAATGAATTTGGAATTACTGGGTAAAACAACCCTACCCTTATAAAAAACTCGATTTCCCTCAAGGTGAAAGCCTTTGGGCCCGTCTTTCCCTCCTTTCAGGCCCACCACGATGCTACCCAACCATTTATCCTTCTCCAGCTCTCTTTCTAATTCGGCCCAATCCACCCAATGTGAGTGGATCATCGTACTCAGCCCAATCTTACAGAACTCATCATCTTCTTCATTCCCCTGCTTCCCCTTTCTTGACAGAGCATCAGCAACGCGATTTGCTGCTCCAGGCTTGTAATGGATCTCGAAATCAAACCCCACCAATTTTCGAATCCACCGTTGATACTCACTCCCCACCTCGCGTTGTTGTATTAAGAATCTCAAGCTTTGTTGGTCCGTTCGAACCACGAACGTTCTACCCAACAAGTAATGCCGCCACTTAGTCACCGCAAGAGCTATAGCCATTAGCTCCTTCTCGTAAATCGACCTTCCTTGAGCTCGGACCCCTAAAATCTTGCTGTAATACGCGATTGGGCGCCCCTTTTGCATCATCACGGCCCCTAATCCAAAACCCGAAGCGTCGGTTTCAACCACAAACTTTTCTCGAAAATCAGGCATTGCTAGGATAGGGGCGGTGGTCATGGCCGTTTTGAGCCGATTGAAAGCTTGAGTTGCTGCCTCAGTCCAACAAAACGAATCTTTCTTTAATTGGGAGGTTAAAGGCTCTGCAATTTGTGCATAATGATGTACAAATTTTCGGTAATACCCGGTTAGGCCCAAAAAACCTCGAAGTTCCTTGAGGTTTCTCGGAATTCCCCAATCAAGAACCGCCTTGATTTTCTCCTGATCCATAGCTACTCCCCTCTCCGAAATTACGTGGCCTAAATACGCCACTTCACTCTCACCAAATTCACATTTCTTCCAATTTGCATATAAACTATGCTCCTCCAATTTTTGTAACACTAACTTGAGATGCTCACGGTGCTCCTCCTTACTCTTACTATAGACAAGAATGTCGTCGAAGAAAACCAACACAAACTTCCTCAAAAATGGTCGAAATACGTCATTCATTAGTGATTGAAATGTGGCCGGTGCATTAGTAAGCCCAAATGGCATTACTAAGAATTCGTAATGCCCTTCGTGAGTACGGAACGCCGTCTTGTGAGAGTCCTCCGGCTTGACCCGTATTTGGTGATAACCCGACTTCAAGTCGAGTTTGGAGAAAACCTTTGACCCATGCAATTCATCTAGGAGCTCGTCTATCACGGGTATTGGGTATTTATCGGGAACGGTTTCCTTGTTCAAAGCTCGGTAATCCACGCAAAACCTCCACGAGCCATCCTTCTTCTTGACCAAGAGAACCGGACTCGAAAACGGACTACTTGAGGGAACGATGATCCCTGCCTCAAGCATCTCTTGGATCATTCTTTCAATCTCATCCTTTTGGGCCTGAGGATACCTATAGGGCCTCACTGAAATTGGGTCACAACCACCCTTCAAGAGTATTGAGTGTTCATGGCCCCTTTGAGGAGGGAGCCCATGTGGCAAATTGAAAACCCTCTTAAACTGACCCAATATTCCTTCCAAAAATCCGGGTGGGCCTGACTGGTTTGGGCTCGGCCCATCACTTTCTAGCTTGTTAATCTCCACCAGAAGCCCTTGTTTCTCCTTTGACAAAACCCTCATCATTGCTTTCAAAGACACTTGGGCCTTTTCTAATGCAGGATCGCCCACAAGTGTCACCGGAATCCCCTCCACCGTGAACTTCATCACATGCGTCTTCCAATTCGTGACCACCGAACCTAGTTTCTCTAACCATTGCACCCCCAAGATTACCTCCGTGTTGCCTAAAGCTAGTGGGAGGAAATCTTCCTCCACCGTGACTCCCCCACTCAACTCCACCTTGACCCTCCTACAAACTCCATCTCCACGGATCGTGTCACCATTTCCCAAGGCCACCAAAAATTCCCCACCTCGTTCCACCTTAATGTCCTCCTCTTCCACCACCTTAGCGGAAATAAAGTTGTGAGTCGCCCCCGGATCCACCATGACTACCACCTCTCTTCCACTCACCCAACCCTTTAGCTTCATTGTTTTCGGGTTGGAAAGCCCAACCACCGAGCATAAGGACGCCTCCACCGGCGGTTCATCCATCACCTCCTCCTCGACGCCTTTGCCCTCCTCCTCCTCCGCTCCCTCACTAACGATCAAGACACTAAGCTCCTTCCGCTTGCACCTATGACCCACACCCCACCTCTCATCGCACTTGAAGCACAAACCTTTCGACCTCCTCTCCGCCAACTCGAAGTCCGTAAGGCGTCGGGTTCCTCCGGTAGAACTCTGGGCCGGGCCTGGGCTGGGTCGGCCCACGTTGACCGAACCCTGAGACTCGGGCGCCTTGGGCCAGGATCTGGGTGGCCCGCTACTGCTATTAGGTAGTCCGTATGTTTGGACTAGCCCACCCCTATTGAGGTTAGATCCTCCTTGGGCCGAACCAACTGCTGAAGGCCCACTAATGGCCCCTCCCTTCCAATTCGCAACAGGGGCTTTATTCTGTTGCACCCTGTTACGTTCCTCAATTCTACTTGCTATCTCCATAGCTCTCTCTAAATTAGGTGGATTAAGCAACCTAAGCTCCGCCTTAATCACCTTGCTCAACCCGTTAATGAACTGCCCCAACATCAAACTCTCTGGAACATCTTCCAAGGGCGCCGCCATCTCAATGAATCGCCGGCGGTATTCCAGCACCGTGCCACCTCCTTGCGACACAGCCAGCCACTGTTCATGTAGGGTGCCGGAGTGCGCGGGTCTGAACTCGTTCAATGTCCGTTGCTTGAGATCCGGCCAACCGTAAAACGGCCGCCTTTTTTGCTCCCACTGAAACCACTTGAGGGCGGGTCCATCCATCGCAACCACCGCGGCCTCCATTTTCTCCCTCTCAGTCAACCCATAAAACTCAAAATACATTTCCGCCCTTGCTGCCCAATTGTCCGGATCCGAACCCTCGAAAAGGGGCATCTCCAGCTTTCGGTGTCTCCAGTGGCCGCCGCCGCCGCCGCCTTCTCCTCCGCCTTTCCACCCGCTTCCACCGCGCCACCCGCCAGCCTCTCTAGGAGGCGAGTCCTGTTCGGAGTTACCCCCTACCGGTGTCGCCACCCGTTCACCCTCCTGTTGCCAGCTATTATCTCCTTCGTGGTGGTGCGCCGGTTGTCTGAGTGACTGCTGTGGTGCACTCTGTTTCGCCGCTCTCATTTCTTCCTGCAATTTGGCGACCTTGGCTCGGTCTATGGCCCCCTGATTGTTGATGTCGTCTCGGAATTGGTTCAAGCGAATTTCCAGTTTGGTGTGAGTGGTTTCCAAAGCGCCTTCGATTTTCTTCCGTTCTTCCTCCATTGCAGCTTGGACCGCCGCTGCGACCACTCGAGTGAGGCTATCACCCGGGGATTGCACTTGTAGTTTGTCTTCGATGGAAGTCAACTGACTTTTCAACTCGGTGAGTATCTCCTCCACGGCACTAAGCCGCTGCTCCGTGTTTCCGTCCATGAATCGTACTGCTCTGATACCAAGATGTTATAGACCAGATTTCTCACGCACAATTAATATGAAATGAAACAATAATTAAGGGGAAAGCTCGAGTATTTGATTGATTAAGGGTCGAATTACAGATTACAAGTGATAAGCATAACTTTAGGCTATGAGTCTCTCAGTGACTTGAGGTCACAACTCTCACAATGAACTTGTCTAATTTCTGCATAATCTGTCTAACATGCTACTACACTACTTATACTCAAAGCATAGCTAATACATGTGACATTTTAATTAACCAAAATGGAAACCCACAAAGAACATGATTAAAGGAAGTTGCTTTCTTTCCTATTTTCCCATTAATTAACTTTGTCCTGTTCCCCTTTGTTGCTGGGTTCTGCTGCACCTTGCTGCTTCTTCTTGGCGCGCCTCGTATACACCAATATTGGTGGCTGTCTTGCGATGTTGACCCCGTTGACCCAGTCCATAACATATTGCAGCATTGGCATTTGTTGCGATGTCTGTAGCAGTGCTTCCAATTTGTTCTGGTGAGTAGTCATATTTTATGTTGTAGCAGAGCCTTATTATATCAATTACAGAGTAAATAATAAGATCAGATTTATATCATGCCAACAAATATGCATGCCTCATTTTTTTACAATTAATTATTGCTCATATGTTAGCCTCTAGTCTTTTTTTTTTTCCTCTTTAATAGTAATTTAAGTACCACAGAGAATCAGGTCAATCTTTATTTATCCTTTGCTAGATTGCAGAGACAAGTTTATTAGTCTCCCTCCCTCCCTCCCTTTTGCCAAGTTAAATAATGTTTCCTTAACTAAACCCTTCATGTTTTTAAAATCATATTTACAAGGCTAAGAGTGTATTTGACTTGTTTAATCTCGAGACTTCCAGGGATTTTTGATGTTTTCTGCATATGCCTAGGCTTCATTCCATGGTTTGTTTAGCTGAATAGCCTCATTAGAACATCCCTACCGCATTGGCATCCTGCCCTTTGTCAGCTCATAAGTCTCGTGATGTGGATTTGAGTAGCTTTGGTCAAATCTCAAATTCATTATATGTTATTTTGGGTTGGTTATATTAGTTTTATGACTATTTTACTATAAGGGTAGTTGAATAGTATAGGAAACTTGGCATGCAAGGAAGCTAAAGCTTAATTTTAGTATAATTATGATAAGTCATATCTTTTTAATGTTTTATGAGTAGTCCTACACGGCTTTATTAGTCCCTTTATAAGGATTGGATTTTTTGCGAGTAGAAAAAAGATACTCCCATGCTTAATTCTAGTCCAATTAGTTAACACGCTTTCCTTATCGTATTCTCATCAATTTGATATTATCTTTCTCATGGAATGGGTCCCAACAATGATAACGATTAAGAAATTTAACCCCCCTTTCACCAATCGAAGTAATGGTCCCCACAAGTCCACTACCTACTAACTACTTAAAAAAAAACTTATGTCGGTGAAACTGTGTCTAATGTAATGTTACTCGGGGCCTGTTCTCATACGCTGAACTGAACTGAACTGAACTGAACTGAACTGAACTGAACTGAACTGAACTGAACTGAACTGAACTGAACTGAACTGAACTGAACGGAACTGAACGGAACGGAACGGAACGGAACGGAACGGAACGGAACGGAACGGAACTGAACTGAACGGAACGGAACGGAAAAATATGAGAACAGGCCATCAGACTCTTCATTTTACCTCAAGTACTATTGTTAAACTTGAACATGGGTATGCCACTTGGACACTTCATTTTACTTTAAAATCTTAGAATTTTTTCACAAAATAGCCGAGTCAGATACTTGAAAACGTACCCATATCAAACATGGGTACCTAAGTTCGAGTAACATAGCCTATGTTACTTGGACTCGGGTACCCATGTCCGACACGGATACGTGTCCAAGTGTCCGACTCGGCTATATTGCGAAATTGTTTTATGATTTTGAACTAAAAGTGAAGTGTCCGGGTGTCATACCCATGTCAGAGTGTCGAGGGCCCGACACGGGTACGTGAAGTGAAATTAAGAGTCTGAGTAACATAGAACATAGCCGTGTGATCTTTGTTAAATTACTTTAGAATTTATATTGCCTATATAAAATGCCGTAGATTGTAATTATGTATTTTGAAGAGTTGAGATTATTGAGAATTTGAGTTTTCGTAAAAACTTGTGGTTGTGAGATGCATTTTCATGAGAGTAGGTGTGATTCTTATTCACCCCAAATTGGTTAATTGGTAGAGTAAGCAGTTTGGTTCTGTAGTTTTAGTTTTAGTTGATCCTGACATAAGAGAGACTAATTCATATCACCTCATGCTTGTGTAGTGTTTATTAGATTAGTCAAAGTTTGTGTAGCAAGTAAAGCTACTATCTTAACAATGAGGCAGTGCAATTTTAAAGAAAAGGGCGTCGGGTTGTTCATCTTTTAATGCTTGGTTGCGACAACTATTTTTAACTGCATAATTTCATAATTTCTAGTACTTGAGCATCTTCCTCCGTTGGACTCCTTAACCCCTTGGTTCAAGGAGAGATGTATTTGCCTTTGGGTCTTCTTGATCCTATATATCTTTCTTTTCTTTCCATGTGGTTTTCTTAGTGTGAGGCTTTTGTACTATGGACATGTATCTTTTGGGTGTCGATAGTTGGTCCCTCTATCCTAGATCAGCTTGGACCCTTATCATCACACATTCTTGTAGCCTTCAGGTTATTAGTTTTATGATTATTTATTGTTCTTTTATTGACAACTAAAGGAGATAGTGGGATATACTTTTATTGAATATTCAGTGATGGGAGTGTGGAGTATCTTTTTTATTGGATGTGAGAGAATGTAAGATTCTAACTTTCTGTGGTGGAAAAACATATATATTAAAATAATAATGAGTCTTTCCAAAATTAGTATTATAAAAACTAATTTGAGACGGATAATAAAGGTAAGTATAAAAACTAATATGCGAAAGATGAAATACATTAGCAACACTTAATTCTTTTCATTGGTCATTATCTTAAGGACTCTATCTGATAATTTGGAATTTCCCTTTTTGCTTCCTTGTTCATTGCTATTAACTATCTGGAGTTTGTTTTCTTTTATCCAACACTTAGCCTCCTCCTGTTGTGCATTGAGGGTCGGAGGCTAAATTAGAGCCTTATGTACATTAGGCACCCTTTGGCTCTTTTTCTTGAATTTTTTTTAGGAAAGTTTAACGAGAATAATTCAACCTTTGCTCCATTCTCCCAAAACAATCTCACCTTTGAATAATCCAACCTTTGCTACCCATTTTCTCATAACAACCCTAGCAGGTCACCCTACCCATACAACCGGTGCCAATCCACGTGTCACTTCATTATTGGCTAAAGTTTTTATTTTAATCTTTTAACTCTATTTTTTTATTTTAATCTTCTTTCTCCCTAATCTCCTTCCTGCTCCCATCTCTCTCTCCTTTCATGGCCACCGTTAACTCTATTCACCACCGCCACTTCCATGGTCACCATTAACACCATCCACCACGCCCTACTTCCACCACCCAGATAGGAAAAAAAACCACCTCACTCGGCCACCCCCACCCCCAACCACGACCATGACCCACCCCTACCCAACACCAAAGCCACCAGCAAACACCAAATCGACAAATCCTACATCGATCATTACCATGAGCACGAAGCATCGCCACTACTAGCCTGTACACTTCCTTGCACCAGCAACCCACAACCACTGTTTCTTTGCACCACGAACCAACATCAAATCACTAACATCAACTTCACAATTAATAGAAGCAACAATGAAACTACACTAGCAAACAATCATACACTTTGTTCAAATAAGAAAAAAATCCAATATCTTAACCCAACATTAATCACATCAACAAAAAAAAATTAAAAAAAAAAAAATCAATAAATAATTCTAAAATTAACTTAAAATCAATTGAGGAATTTTCACTTTCAATTCATATGCAGTTTTTCAAATTATAAGGGTTTGGGTTTCATTACTATCATTAGTATTGCAATAAGTTTGGGGTTTTGAGGTGGTTTCAGGCCAAATTGGGCAGCGACAGAGGTAGGTTGTAGTATCTTATGGTGGTCGGAGGAGAAGTTGGAGAGGGGGTTGATTATGATTGTGGGGTCGAGGGAAGAAGAAGATGGGTGGCTGTGTTTGAAGATGGAAGGCATTGAAAAGAGGAAGGAGAAGGAGAGAGAGGGGGAGTTAGAGTAAGGAGATAGGAGGAGGATAGAATAAGAGAAAAAAAAAGGGAAAAAAAAAAACTTACCCGATCTCCAAGGTAGCAAAGGTTGGATTATTCAGGAATAATCTAAAAGTGGGATTATTTTGAGAGAATGGAGGAAAAGTTGGATTATTCTTGTTAATTTTTTTATTTTTTTCATTATAATTGGTGATAAAAGATGTCAAAAGGCTCCCAATTCTAACTTATAAAAGATCATTATAAGTTATGGCCATTAATAAAACTATAAGATTACTAAGTTAAAGTTGTTATGTTATATTCTAAATACACAAGATAATATAAAAGCCTTCATGAGTCTTTTTAATGTTTGTTCCTTATTGCATTGGATGTGAATTGGGCTGCATCCTTTTGCCACTCTCTCAGTTCTTAGGTTATTTTTTTTCATTAGATGAAAAACCAATATTAACTCAAGTTTGCCTATTTTCTACAATTTAGCCAAAGTTGCTTAACCTAGGTTAATTTTGAAGGTTAATCTGATGCTCCATATAGTCATTTTGACATTGCTAAAGTTCAATCCACTAATAAACCTAGCAATTTCCTTTGGTGATTAGGCCCATTAAAAACAATTATGTGCTTCAATTTGTTTGGTACTTGAGGATTTTGTCTACTAGAATTCAATCTATTCAAATCTTTTCAACATAAACAACAGGGTTAGTTTTTATTTTATAGTTTTTATAGGCCATAAAATTTCACTCTATATTCTCTTTTATACATGCTTTTATGACTTTCATAAACAATTATCCTATAACCTTTTGTAATCCATTACTTAAAACAGACATCTACTAAGAGGAGTCAATTGTGGTTAATGCTGTGGATTTGATAGAACTAAGTATATCCTTTTGTTTGCCAAGTATTGAGCAAAATTGCCTTAGTGGCAAGCAAGTTATATTCTTATCGCTTTGTTTGCTGTTTACGTCAGTTCCTTTTCATGAAATTAAATGGTAATGTGTATATTGCTTGTTACTTCTGAGACAAAAAGAGTACTTGAGTTTCACTGCTTGTGACTTGGATACAAATACTACCATTTCTACACCTACTTAAGAGCCTTGTAATGGTTTTCCCAGTGCAGTATTGCTTGACGCATGTGTATATTGTATAAACTTATATGAGCATGTCATTTATGATTAACTCATTGCTGTCAGCTTGTCTTTTGTGGAAATTAAACTTTTTGATGAACATAATTACGTTAGAATTTGAAAATATAACCCATTCAATTCTACTTCTCATGAACTTTTCTCTTGAAACTAGATGTTTCCGTTTTTGGAACATCAATGGCAGGTGCTTGTGTTGGTTTTCTTTTGCACAATCGCTACAGAGCATCTGTAACAATGGGTAATACTGGATCCTTGGCGATAGGTGGATCCCTAGCTGCCATGGCTTCATGTAGTGGCATGTTCATACCCCTTTTCATTGCTTCAGGAATTTTAGTCATTGAAGTGATTGCTGTGGTAATACAGGTATATGTTGGTTAATTTACTTGGCTTTGATATTTAGAGTTTTTACTTACAATATGCTGTTTCATAACATCCAATTTCAAAAATTATATAGTTCTTAATCTTCTTATTCTTTGGCAAAGACTTTTATCATTTATGTCTGTGCTTCTGACATAATAATGTAAGCTGAAAAAATATTTAAAATATGCACCTATAATCATATCACACTGAGGCTCTTCAGGCACTTCTTTCCCCTTTCTTTTTCTTTTTCTTTGTTTTTCATTCTTCCGATTAAATGTCTGTTGGATCTGAATGTTGTACTTGATTATTCATGTGTTTATGGCCTATCATTATCACACAAACTCAGTATATGGCGTTTATTTATGTTATCAAATGATTATAGCAAACCATGGATAGGGTAGAAAGTGGTTGTTTTCAATGGTTGGTGAGTACTAAGATTCGCTGGTCAATTGTCATTTGAACATCCTTGAGCCATTATTCTGTTGCCGGATATTGATGCTCTTAATGCATGATTTTAATGTATCTCCCCACCCTCCACCCCTCTCTCTCTCTCTCTCTCTCAACAAGAGGACAAAAGTTTTGTTGCACTGCACCAGCGACGATTGAAGCAGAATTGGAAACTGATTTGGAAAAGGGTCAAAGTCACTCTCTTTCTTTATTATAGTTTATAGCCATCTGTTGGACCAAAAAAATATAGAAAATGTGTATGTAGTTGGAAGTCTTGGAACAAGAAAAAAAATCTCATGGTGATTTTTCCAGGAAAGATTTGAACATAAATTTTTCCATTTGGATGGGCGAATAACTAAATAACTAAATGTAGAGTGAGATTTTAAATAGGCAAAGGATTCAGAAAAATATGGTGACTAAAGGCAAAAATAATTCCTTAAGTCCTATGTAGGCTATGTTTCATTGTTTCATCTAATGCCCCCTTTGGATGTGTTGTTATGTTTATCTCCTTATAAGTCAATGTTTTATCGCTGTAACTGGAGTAGGTCTATACACATAGCACCAAAATTAAGTTGTTGGTTCCTTCTTTGAAATTTGACTGAAGTATCATTTATGTTATAAGGAAGAATGCATTTTTATTAGGAATTAAAAGAAGGTTTTAGTGGAAAATGTAATTGCATGGCAATTTTAAATTAGTTGTTGATCAAATAGGTTTTGCTTGACTATTGATTTGAAATAGTTGGAGTGTTTTGTATAAATTTTGCAAATATTTAAATAGTACTCGTGGAAAAAAATAAAAGAAATTAAGTGCATCACTTCCTTTGACTCCCTCCGTCCCTTAATGATAGTCTCTTTTGGCTAAAATTTAATTCTAAAATGTTCACCCTATTTGTTTTTCCAACAACCATTAATTTTAATTTTTTACCAAAACTCCCTCCAATTGCAACAATATTTGTGCAAATTTAGCTTCCCCATGTAAACTTTGCATTTCCATGTTACTTTTATTACTTTCTCTCTCTACTTTTTTGCATACCCCATGTAAATTTACCTTTCCAATGTACTTTTATTACTTCTTAATTAAGTTTCTTAATTCATGTTAAATTCCACCGAAAGGGACTATCATTAAGGGACGGAGGGAGTATTAATTTTTTTTCATTTTTCTCCTATCATGGTCCTGATTTATTTTTTCACTCCTCGGAACTCATTGTCTTTCTTGTAATTTCTAATTCCCAACAGATTTCTGTTTACTCTATTCAACTCACCCTCCTAAAACTTTTCTACCATCAAAGTGATGCACTAAAAAATAAAATAAAAATGGAGTATATAGTTATTAGGAATATGTATTTTGTTTACATTTTATAGATTATAAATGGGTCATTACCACCTTAACTTTTGGCAAAGCTAAGAATTTGAAAAAAGAAATTCCTTTTATATTATTAGAACATCTTCATGGATTACCTAAATTTTGACATCCTTTCTACTTTGTTAAATTCTTCAAAATGATATTTACTAAAATAATAGGTTATGGGTAAGGTTCTTACAAAATCCTTATGGCTACACATTGGAGGATGAGTGATATTTCTTATAAAATTCCATCATTGCTTGGATATTTCATATGGAAGGGATTACACTTCACAAATCAAAATTTAAACCTTAAATACCTTTATTTTAACAATGGTTACAATACAAAAAGTTGATATTGTGCAACTTATATGTAGACGAATCTATCAAGGCTCCATATGACCATATTTTTCCTTACGCATGACTCATAATGTGATTAAAGAATGAAATTTTTTCTATGGAGGCGAATGCACCATGCTTGGTGCATCCAATGTTCTTTAAAAAAAGGCGGAATGAACATTTAGCTATTCAATAAAGAACATATAGTTGTTTTGTAAAGAACATATAGCTATTTTATAAAGAACATCCAGTTTTATATGTTTTTTTGTAAATCTAAAGAACATTTGTAATTTTAGTAAAGAACATGATAATATTAAAGAACATTATTCATATAGTAAACGTACATTTGGTATAAATGATCATGTATGTATATGAAAAATGTACATTTTACTGTATTATAATGTACATTGTATTATATTCTAACGAACATATATGTTATAATGTTGGTTATATGTTTTATATACATTGTATTATTTGCATCATATAAGTATATGAAAAAAGAACATTTTACTGTATTTTAATGTACATTGTATTATTTAGATCTACAACTTTTTCTAAATTTGTCTATTTGCTTGTTTTCTTCTTCCAAAATATATTAATTGGTTGATCTTCTTCAAGAATTTCATTTTACTTCTCATTGCAACAACAAAATTATATCAAAATCGCAATTAATTTTCAATCAAATCAAATATTACAATTTTCAATCAAATTTATAAAAAACAAACACTCAAACTCAAAATAAACAAGTATGAATGTCAAATAAACAAGTATAAATGTCGAATTTGGTCTTACCTTTGGTTTTTATTTGTCATCTTGAACAATTTTGGGCTCAAAATTTCGAATTTCTTGAAATTTTGTTTGAGGTTTGAGGAATTTAAATTGGTTTGAAGTTTTGTTTGGAGAGAGAAAGTGAAATTTTGGTAAAAAAAAAATTAAAATGATTTGTAATTAATGTATGGTAAAAAATAATAATTATAGTACTATTTATCTATTTCATTATACAAAATTTCATTTTAAAAAAAAATATACAAAATTGTTGCATAAAAAACTGATGTACATTATAAATGAACACTATGTTCTTTTATGTATATGTCCATGTACATTATAAATGACTACTATGTTCTTTTATATGACCATGTTCATTAGTATATATCTGAATGTTCTTTCCGCGTTTTTGTATTTTGGAGCGGATGCACCATGTGGATCGTGCATCCGCCTCCACGAACCAACTATTCATTAAAGAAAAGTGTGTGAATAGTTTTAAAAGTGCAAACGTTGCAATCTTAGGAATAGAGAAGTAATATCTATTGGTAAAAAAAAATTCACATATTAGATGTCATTGATTTTCTTGTTTTTCTGCTTGTTTTTCATTGTCTCATGTTTGATGATGATGCATTTGGAAACTTTCTTTCTGCTCCCTTCGTTTTCCTAAGTCTTACTATAGTTGTAGCTACGTAAACCAAGAAAAAGTAGAAATGGGGGACCATGCATGTGGTTACTATTTTTAGAGGAGAGATAAAGAATGAGTTTTATTAGATATAATTGGACCCCACAAAGTGGGATTTTATATGAATAAAAATAAATAAAGGCTGTCATAATGGGAATAAAGCAAAAGTGAGTAGAACTTAGAAAAACATATGAGATCGGAAAGTGAGCAACACTTGGGAAAAGGAAGGAAGTATTAGTCTAGATGAATAAAGTTTATATTTTGTGTATGTGTTAAATACAACTAGTCGAAAAGTCTAACACGGGATTAGGGCCAAGGAACAAGGAGGGTTTCAATTATGTTACATGAAGTTTCGTAGACTTTATATGAGAACTGCAACAAAGGACGAGTCATACAAAGTTATAAACCATACAGCCATGAGCCTATTTGATATTCGATGTAGTTTTGTGAAGTCTTCTTGTATGCAACTTTACTTTCTTTAGGATTCCACTTCCCCTAGTTTTATAAAAGCCTAGTAGAAAAGTAAAATAAGATAATAAAAGACTTTGAACTATTCTAAAACTAACTTTTACCACACTAATGCATGATAAGAATATGTTATCATGCAAAATTTTGTTAGATTAGTATCAATGTTGATCATCAAAATAACAATTTTTATAAATTAGTAGTCTGATATATTTATTATTAAAGTTGTATATTGCTAAACGTAAAAATCAAAGTTTTATAATTTGTGAATATGCCTTGAATATGTTTACCTCTGCTGATGATCCCCGGGGTTTTACACTGTATTGTGATTGTATTTTATGTTTTTGATTTGGGGATATTATATGACTCCTTAAGCTTTAACCTAGATATGGAATTAAAACTTCATCTCACCTATGTGTGAATGTAGCTAACAATCTCACACATTGTAAATGAACTACATAAAGCTTTGTATTTTTGTTGTTCGTTGGCAATACTACATTGTTATTGTCTCTTTATTTACATACCTTGATATGTTCATATTATCTAGTTCATCGTTCTTGATTTTGCTTTCACTAATCCGAACAATTTGAATCTCTCCAAATCCATATTGGATTATTGTTGTGCATGTTCAATAGGTTTATAAACGCAAAGCTTAAGCAAGTTCTTTATACTTGAAGAAATTGCTTCAGTTTTTTCATCTCAATTGGCATCATAGTCTCTCATCTTTAACTTATATGTTTAGTGCTTTGTAAATGGTGATGATTATGAAACATTTAGGTGTCAGGCATCAACTTTTAGTGTGTGTGTGTGTGTGTGTGTGTGTATCTGTGTGTTGTTTATTCTATAGGAGCTTAATTTCCAGGCAATACAAGGAGCTTTGGCAAGATCTCTGACTGATTTTGAGTTTCAGATATTTCCTTTCAGGACGACTGAGAGCTTACAGGGGAAAGCACATAGTTTTTTTCAAGTACCTCCTTTGCATCACTACCTTGAATTATGCGGAATGAAAGAACCATCGATTGTCACTGGTGCATACTTCATATCAGCCTTCTTGGCAGTTCTAGCAGGTTATGTGGGTCTTGTTTCAGCATAGCTTCAACCAGGTTCTCATTATAGCTTATTTTTTGTAAAGTTTTTCATTTACTGTTCTTATTCTTTGGTCTCTCCCCTGATAAACAATCTGGGTTACTAAAGTAGCATCATCATGAATGATGTTTATAGCATATTCTATGCCCAAGATGTTGTGATGCGGGTTGCTAACATCTAGGCAGCATTTTGTAGGGTTTGTCATAGATCAGTTAGAATGAAATTCAGAAATTTGTAAGAGATACTCTGATGTGTTGGGATTTTTTTGCTGGCTACTTATTCTTTTTGGAATGTAACTTGATATTGTTGCATGATGACATAAATCCTTAAATTTCATTTCCTAGTAGTTGACGTTGTAAAGGATTTCCTGCTAACTTTCCTTTTTTAAAATTTATGTTTGTAAAAATATGTGCAAAATATATTTTAAGATGGATGGAATTTATGCATAATTTAAGTCTTTTGCATATAACCACTTTTTTAGTCCCATTTTTGTGCAAAGAACCACTTAATTAAAAAATTGTTGTAAAAGACCACCATTTTCTAAAATTATGTTGCAACTTACCATCTAGTGCCGGAAAGTGGATATATAACCAGCTACTCTACCAGCGGCACATGACATTTAATGAGGTGTAACCCCCCCCCCCCCCCCCCCCTTTTTTTTTCTTTCCTTTTCTCTTTCAATTTCCCTCTTCTCCTCCCCTGTTCCTCTTTCCTCTTTTTTTTGTCTTCTTTTTTCTTCCTCACATCTCTGTTCCTCCTTGGTTGACTTGTTGACTCCAAAATTTCAATTACACCTTGGTTGACTTGTTGACTCCAAACTAACATGTAGTAATTTTCTGCTGTAAAACCTGTAATACACTGAAACAACTAATAGATCATCATAGTTAGTTAACTTTAGAAAACTTTCGAATATATACTGTTGTGCTTGTTGTGACTTTGGTAATGAACTAGAAATCACTAGGACATTTTATCACTTGTAAGTTGTAATTGATTCTAGTTTAATCATTCTGGATTTTGATGTACTATGTCAGGTATACTGGGCCTCATAAGGTGTAAGTTTCGTTCATTCTGCAGATTACAGTAACTTGGACAAGTGGCTATAATATCTTTTTAGGTGTTATATCTTAATGCTTTAATCTATGTTACTCGTATGAGTGTCTATTATGGGTGCATATTCAACTGTAAGATAATGGAAGTGCTGCAATTTCAAACATGGGTTTTATTAGTTTTCAGTATTGTTCTAATGAAATTCTAATAAAACAGAATAGGCCCTATTAGGGGTGAGCGAAAATTCCCTAACCTGGAACCGAAACCTGTTTCGAGTAATAAAATTGGGAACCTGTTGCAACAGGTTTCGGTTCCGGTTCCGGGTGATAAAATTTTGGACCTCGAACCTTTAGGGTACCCCGTTAGTACAGGTTCCCTATAGGACGCACGAAACCGAAACCTATTATTTAATCCCAAATATAAAGCCCTATATCAAAATTGTATAAAAGTCGTCACCTACCTCTCTCCCTCTTATTCATTTTCATCTTACTCTTAAAGGTTTAATTAATGGTATTGATACAAGTATTTGTAATATTGTATTAAATAATCTAGACAATCGGTGTTGGTTTGTTATATTTGTAACATTGCATTAAAGTTGTAAGTTTTTTATTGTGATCATTCATTTTTTTAAAAGTTTTTTGTAACAATTTATCAAGTAACTATTAAGCTTACTTTGAAAGACATGGTACCCTATTCAGGAATCGAAACCTGCAGGTTTCGGTTCCGATTCTCAATTTTCCAGAACCTGTTGATTAGGTTCCGGTTCCTATTTTTAGGAACCTGTTGTAACAGGTTTTGGTTTCGGTTTCGGGTCCTGAGATTTTTACATGCTACGCTCACCCCTAAGCCCTATATTGTTCAATGACGTTATCTTTTTTTGCTCATTTGAAATCAACAAATGTATGACTTGAAAGCAAAACAAATTATATCACAAATTCACAACAATAGTGGATAACCTATAAACTCCAACTCATATTTATAGTTGCAGTATGTTAGTTTCTGTTTTTCTAGTATGAATATGAGCAATTGAATCATTGTGTTGGTTCTTTTATTGCCAAATTGGGATTAATAAATGTCCTAATATAACTTTCAGGATGAAATTTGATTGTCGCTGCAACTTAGGAGTCCTTACGGAGTTAAAGTTCAAAATTGACAACAATTCTTTCAGCTACTTAATGCAAAACCAAAGGCTACATCTAATACCTTGGTGTTTCAATTTCTCGAGTGCTATGACGCAGAGAATAAGTGTTTTAGAGTTAAGGATCTAGTTATATCATTTGATGTGACTGATATAGTAAGAGCAAGAATGACACGGTTGAGTGATAGTGGGGACTCCCTCGATGAGCCAAAAAGTTATCTACAAAATCCATCTTAATACTATTATTTGTGTAATGAATATGTCCCTCGTGATGAGCAAGAGAAAAGGAAGAAAGAATGACCAAAACCATAAACACAAAATACAAACAAGGCGAGAAAACCAAGTCCAAACGAGTTCTGAGTGAGCTAAGCTAAGCTAGCTAAGCTTTGCTCTTTTTATGAGAGTAGAAAATTAAGAATTGAACTGAATTGAATTGAATTAATATGAAGAGAACAGGCCCTTGTACATAGAGCAACCGTGTTTAAAATTCTTACCAATATGTCAATACGTCAAGGAAGCTGAAAGCATATGACAATTTTAGAAAAATGCTATCTTTTTACTTGGTTAGCTTCTTTGTTGTTGCCTCGTCCGATGAGTACGGGGCTAAAAATACAAAAGAATTGTTGGGCGCAAGTGATACTGGACAAGATACATGAATGTGCAAAAAAATGTTGTTTCTAAAGGTCAAACTTATATTACTTGTTGTTCACCATTGTTGAGGTGAGGTACTTTCTGCTACCTTATCATATTTTTTGTTTTTTTTTTCATTTGGTTTGGTATGCATTTACTTTTTTTAATTATTATTATTATCATTATTATTATTATTATTATTATTTTAATGTGTAGGCTTTAATATATGATAATCTTGTTCTAATTGGCCGCCCCAAGGAAGGAAGGGGAGATGGAGCTGAAAATGGAAGACAGAGCTATCATGGTATTGATTTTTGGGAAATTCTACAATCTAACCTCAACTTTTTAAAATTCTACGTTGTGCCCTTACATTTTTAAACTTCTACACTGTAACCCTAAGGTACAGTGAGTTACTGTACGGTACCCCACGTCAGCATGCATTTATGACGGATTTTAGGTGGGCATTTAAGACATCACCTAACTCTTCCTTTGTACTGATGTTTTCTCTCTCTTCAAAATCAATTCTCTCCCAAATTCACTCCCTGTTTCATTTCTGTTCGAATAAAATTGATCAAAAACCCTAAATTGCGAAAAGAAAATGGCGAATTATAGAGTTGTTCTTGTTGCGATCTGAAGCGAGGAAGCAAGGGTTTTGTGGTGTGCAAAAGTTGTCATCGTGCAAGGTAGTCTCTTACGATTTTTTGTTTTTGCGAATTTTGGTAGATGTTGTTGTTAAATGTTTGGGTTGTGTCTTTGATTGCATAAAGTTGATAAATTTGATTACTTTTTTTTGATAATGTACTTGTTATTGGTCTTAATTGTGGTATAATTTAGCTTAATTATGTAATGGGTGTGGGCTGTTCGTGTTATGGGTTTTTGGCATAATTGAGTTTCAATTTGAGTAAAAGTTGTTTAATTTATTTGGTATGAAGTGATGTAGACTATAGTTGATCTGTGTTTCATTGTTATTTGGCTTGGGTTAAAAATTTGCAGATGGAAGAGGAGAAAATATTGAAAATTTGTTATGGTGCAAATTGTGTTGACTTAACAATTGATGATGTTGATAAGTGTTTGTTAATTGATGTGATAAATGACATGTGTGAGGAAATTGGTAGGAGAGGGTTTGAGTTGCCTGAATACCCTGGGTTGCACTACTATTTTAAAGAGAAAGCAATTAAGTTAGTTGATGATGGTTCAATGATAAAAATGTTTGAAAATATTGTGAGTAAAGAGATTGATGTGTGGGTTGGTTGTTTGAGTGAGCCTTCATTTATATTCACTTTGGCTAGGACCGTTAAACCCCAACCAGTTAAGCCTCAGCCGCAAGCCTAAATTTCTGCAGGCCCATCTCATCTATCTCCTATAGCCCAAACTGAACATGTTGGCCTATCTCACTAGCGCTCTGTACCAGATGGCCCATCAGTTGGTACAATTGCTATAAAAAAGGTGGTCCTTTTGTTATTTCAACCAAGCCACCTAGACCAAAGCTTCCAGTAAAGAGAAAGAGCCCAAGAATTACACCACCAAATTCTGCAACTCCACTTGATTCCCCTCCACATCACTCTCCAGTTCATAACTCCCCTCCACAAAACCAGTCCTTCCATGTCAACAGTGGTGAGAGGAGATTACCTAGGTTATTGGAAGAAATATCCCTCTTTCCTCCCCATGTATCACTTGCAGCTTCCTCTCAATCCCAATTTTCTTCTCCAACTCAAAGTAGGAGGAGTCCAAGGCTGCTTCTGAATCAAAGTCAAACATCACTTCCAACTGATGAAATAAACCCTTCATTTTCTCCTAAGAGGCAAAGAGTTAGATCTAAAGCTTTAATATTTCCTCATGGTAAAAAAATGGCTCATAGTACTATTAGGTTGAAGGGCATTAAGATAGTCCTAACCCATGAATCACAAGACATACCCACAGTGAGCAATGCAATGGGTAGATGCAGAACTAAGGATCCTAATGTGTGCTATGAGGGACAAGATAATGAGCCTAGTTCTGATTTTGAAGAAGATTACCAACCCCAACATACTGAAGTAGATGATGAAAGTGAGAGTGGGGATGATGGGGATGAAGTTGAAGAGAATGTGAGGGATTTGCTAAACCAAAATTTTGTTGATGGGAATTGGGAACCCTTTCAATCACATGAGAGGGAATTTGAGGATGAGGGTTATTTGGGGAAGGTATACAAAAATATTGAAGTTTATGATGATGTTGAGTTGGGAAAGATATGGCTTAGGAGTTAGCAGTTGTTTGTTGACAGGGGGCATTTTTAAGATGCCCTAAGAGATTACTGCATCCAGGAAGGTTTTGCCTTAATGGTGAGGACGGTAGAGTGTGATAGGTACATTGCAGAGTGTGCTGACATTAGGTGTAGTTGAAGAATTCATGTAAGCACTCTACCTGATGGATACACATGGGCTATTAAAAGTATCAAGAACAAGCATGTGTGTAACATGAATCTTATCAACAATCCCATGGCTAACTGTGAGTGGGTAGCTAAGAAGCTTTTGGAAGAGATTAGAGCTTGCCCTGACATCAAATGAAAAGCACTGAATGAGCTGATTGGGAGAGATATAGAAAGGGATTGTGTACAAGATGAAAGGGTTGTCATAGGGATGATACAAGGTGGGCATAATGATTCCTATAACAAGTTGCTTGACTACTGCTATCTGTTGAAGGATAGGAATTCAAATTCTGTTGCTTTCTGTACTTGGAAAGTATTGCAACAGCCTGATTACCTTTTTGCAATTCAAGTCCATATTCATCAGCTTTACAGCACAATTCAGAGGACTTGTGCAAGGGTGTAGAGGTTTGGTAGGTGTGGATGGCTGCTACCTAAAGGGGAATTATGGTGGAGTCTTTGTTGTCAGTTGTCTCATTGGATGGCAACAATGAGATATTCCCTGTTGCTGTTACAGTGGTGGACTCAGAGAACAAGTCAAGCTTGTGATGGTTTTTCCACCACTTGAAGTCTATCCTCACTGAAATTGGTAAAGATGACTGGACCATAATGTCAAATAGACAAAAGGTGCCCATCTTCCCTTAATTTATTGTGGTTGTTGATATGTGTAAATATTGATGTTATACTAACAAGTACATGTTATTATGTTGTCATTGCAAGGGTATTGACCCTTCATTGGATGAAGTTTGGCCAAAGGTGCCTAGGAGGTATTGTGTAAGGCATTTGTGTAAGAATTTCAAGTCAGACTACCTTAGGATGTTGATGCATAAGCTGTTCTGGTCAGTTACAAATGCATATTAGAGTTTAGCTTCACGAAGGCACTTATCAAGCTTCAAGGAGTTGCTGGCTTAGGTGCAGTCAAGTGGTTCAGAGAAATTGGGCCTCTACAAAGGTGGACAAGGTGTAAATTTGAACCCCACATGTGCTTTGATGAAAACACCAACAATTTTGTTGAAAGTTTCAACAGTTTCATTGGTGTGGACAGATCCTACCCCATTTTAACACTTTTGGAAGAACTAGGGTGTGTGTGTGTATCCATGTATGTGACCATAATGTGGTAACTGAGTATTTGCATGAATGTAGGTGTTAGGAGGATAGATATGGTGAGGCATGCTACAAGGCAACATAAAAGTGAGCAATGGGTGGATGGTGTTTGTCCTAACTTTAGGGAGACGGTTAGAGCTCTAATCAAGGAATGTAGAAACTGCAATGCGTACCCAGCTAGAAGGGGAGAGTATGAGATCTCATATGGGAAAAGGATGATGTTTGTCTCACTGAACTCAAGAAGTTGTGTTTGTGGCAGATGGCAAATAACTGGTATTCCATGTAGGCATGGAATGAGGGCTCTGCTGGATGCTCGAAAGGAACCAACTGACTATGTTAGTGAGTGGTACTTAGTGCCTAGGTAAACATTTTACCACTGCCAGATCAAGAGCAATGGCCAGAAATGGATAACCCAAAACTAGGGATGGCAATGGATCCGTATCTGACCCGAATCCGTGGATCCATATCCGTTTTCACGGATATGGATCTGTAAAATTTGGACCCGACAGATCTGAGTCAAATACGGATCCTGTACTAAAAAACGGATTTGGATACAGGTCTAACCGAAATACCCGTATCCGAATCCGTTTATCCATTTTTTTTTTAAATTTAATTTTAAAGCCCAGCCCATTTACAAAGGAGACTTTGAGTGAATTGAGTCTGACTCTAATAAACCCCAAACAACAACCCTAAAAGAACACACACTCTCTCCTCTTTCTCTCTCTACTGCCGACCAAAACAGTTGCTCCAGCCCATCTCTCCGGCGACGGTGAGTCCTTGCCGTCATCTCCAGCGACCACAAGCTCGCAAGTCACAGTGTGATTTCTAGTATACTCAACTCCTTAATTTATGTTTTAGTTTTATTTAATTTTATTTTGTAATTTTTATCATTGTTCAAACTAATTCCTTGAATGTAGTTTTAAAACTGGTCATAAATCATAATCCAAATTAGTGGATCTTTTTCATTTGTTTGCTGCTAGTTTGCAATTCTACACGCCTTTTCTTTTTTCTTTTTTTTTTCTTTCTTTTTTTCTTTTTTCCATTTTCATATGAACTTTTCTTGGTGTTTGTTATTTGATGGGTGGGGTACAAAATTTGTTTGTTATTGATGGATGGTTATACTGTATACTCCGTAGTATCTTAATCTTAGTTTTTATGAGTTGTGACTTGAAAACTTGATTTTATTTTGTTAAAAATAGGTAAAATGTGTAAGATCCGTTTTAGACCCGGATCCGTAGGATCCAACGGATATGGATATGGATCCCTCAAATTTGGACCCGATGGATCCGGATCGGATCTGGATCCTGGGTACAAAAACAGATCTGGATATGGATCCCATCGGATCCGGTCCAGATCCGACCCGTTGCCATCCCTACCCGAAACTGTTGCCACCATCAATCAAGAGAAGTGTAGCCAGACCCTCTAGGAATAGAAGAAGAGAGGAGGGAGAACATAGGAAAGGAAAGAGAAGTGCCACTGTCAAATGCAACAAGTGCAACCAATATGGACACAATATTCTAACATGCAAGGGAGGGGCAACTAAGAAAGACTTGCTGCAGCAACATGGGAAGGCACCCACCAAGAATGCCAAAGGGAAAGGGTCCACAAGAACACAACCTTCCTCAACCCAGCAAACTGACACCAACTTGATTGACCTTATGATCAGCTGTACATAATGTAACAAGGGAAAGGCCATAGCAGCCAATGCATACTCCAAGTTCAAGCCAGCCACAACCTAGACAAAGTAGGAGGGTGTTTGCTCCAAGAGCAAGTTCCAGCCAGCCAACAAGACAGAGCAGTAAACCAGCAACTGCAAAAGCTGGTGCCTCTACTCAGCCACCACCAACCATGGACTTTCACCAGAGCATTGGTTTAAAGAGGCAGAAAATTCTACAAAGGCTATCCATGCTATAAGTTGATGTATTTGGTGTTGCATCTCTTTTGTAATTATTTTGGAAGAAACATGATTGCAACGGTTAGGATTAAATGTAAATGGGGGTTAAATGTAAATGGGGGTGCTCTTTTTTTACTATCAAATTGCACTACTTAAGTACTTGAGGGGGGATTTTTTTGAAAACAATGCTTGATGTTTATAAATGCTTAGCCACCCCTTTTCTTCTATTATTGATTTGGTTATTGATTATAAACAAATGGTTTGAAAAAAAAAACAGAGTCACCAAAATAAGACTTTATTTTATTTCATAGAATTAACTTGGGTTACAATAAGCCACAATTTAACATGAAAACTACAATTAAGTTGCCCCATTTTTGAACAACATAATCACAACCAGCAAAACATACATAAAGATTCCAACTTTCACTACTTCCCTAAAATAAGACATAAACTCTATCAATTGCAAAAGCACTGACTCTATCTCATTGTTTCCCTTACAACATCTAGCCCCAAAACATCAGTTTCGTCCAGCCACTTGAAGAATCCACAATCATTGCACTTAAAAAATGCTTTCCTTGGGTTGCAATTTGTGCTTGAGATCTTCAACTTCGCAAGTTTCTGTGGCCTGCACCAACATCGAGGGCTGACAAACTCCAATGAACAAGACGAATTTGAGAGAAAGGAGCTTCGAGAGGTTAAAGATGACATGATTGGGAAAGAGGCAGAGAGAGAATGAAGAAGAGAGAGAAAACAAATTGAAGCCCTAAAAATTGTGGAAAAGGGGGAAGGGAGATTCGTTGCTATGGAGGGAAACTTTCCCACTAACCTTAACGGCTCACTCTAAACAATGGTTTAATAATAATAAACGAAACATTGTAAACGGAGACTTGACAGGCTAAAGTCGTATCACCTTATCAAAAGTAATTCCTAAATCCTCTAACTAAAGCAGATAGGGAAGTAGGGTCGAACCACAGGGAAACGAGTCAATTTTTTCCTATTTAATTAAATAATCTTAATTATTAGGTAACCAATTTATTGTTATGAAGAGAACTAACTACGGAGATTAAAGTATAAGGAGAAAATCAAATAATAAAAGCCTAGGGTATAGGTTCACCAATAAATAATATTACAGGGTAAAACACAATAATCAATCATCAATACATCAATTAATCAGATCATAAAGGACTTTCGCTACGTATTACAATCACAGAATTAATCTACCAGTATTAAATCGCATCTCTCGAACCTTGACTTAACCATTTATAAATTAACCTGCCTATTGAAACTAAGCCTAAACATCAATTCTCATCTTTCGAATCTCGAATAAATATTGCATAACTCATACAATTAAACCTGGTCAAATCTAATTGCATAGCATTAAATCAATCAATAGGAAATTAATCTAGCATTGACAATCAACAATAATAAATTACCCCTTCATATTATTTATGGATCCCCACAACCCTAGAAAATAATCTACTCACACATAATTAAATCTAAACTAATCAAAGAAATTAAGCAAAACATGATGAATAAAAGCGAATAAATTACTAATAAAAAGGGAAGAAATTGTTACCAAAGTTGACGGAAATAATAAATTGAATTAAACTAAGAGTTGTAGAGAGAAAAACAAGAGAGAAATCTAAGCTTAAGAGAGAATTAAACTAATGAAAGAAAGGTAATTGTATAAAAACAACTAAAACGTATTTATACAAAACATAAAAATCCTAATTAAAATCTAAGTAAAAAAACGTCGTCATCCTCCTCTAGAACACGCGCCCGGTCGGGTGTCATCTCGCACGGTCGGGCCCGCCTTTCTTCCTCAATATGCATCTCTCGCGCCTGGTCGGGCGCGAGCTCGGGCGAAGCAACGCTCTTCCTTCTTCCGCCCCACCCGGCCGAGCGTGCCTTCGGGAGAACCATCACCCGGTCGGGCGAAGCTTCTTGGGTAAGGGTTTGGACTTTCGACTTGGGCTACTTCTCAGCCCAAGTCCATATTTCCTCTTCGAGGATTTAATCATTCGATCCATTGCCTCGGCCTCTCATATGTCAAGCCCTTAATCACCAGTTTGATGACTCTAACCGGCCTTGGGCTATGAAAAATGGTCGTGCTCCTCCAATGCTCGTAGTTGCTCTAATTCCGGGAAAATACTTTTTTATATAATTAAATGTTTTTTTTTTGACGGGAATATAATTAAATGGATTAAATATTAGAAATCTTAGAATATTTTTTTTAAAATAGCAAGGCAAATCATTCATTAAGGATAATCAGTGTAAGCGTAAAAATTATAAAAACGTTATATTAATAAAATGTATAAATAGATAAATTTAAAAAGATCACTAATGAGTCTATAACTTTGTACTAATACATACGAATAACGATGATACGAATATTTAACTATGAGATGGTTAGATGCCATGTGTTAATAATGTGTACATATGATCGATTGAACTAATCAATATTACCTTGTTAATTAGTCATTAGTGTTTTCTTTCATTATACAAATCAAAGCACTTTGTAATATCTTCATAATTTCATGAAAATATATAATGATAAACGAGTCATAATTATCAGTCTTGTTAACTATCAAGTATCGAATTACCAAATTACAAATTTCCATTTCACAAGAACTCATCAAATCATGATTATGATACTATGCGTAGTATATAAATGATTAAATAAGAAGCATATAATAACCTAATTGTAAAAACAATAATACATTAATATACTAACTCTTATAATCTACTTCGTAATAAACTAGAAAGATCAGTATGACTAAACTGGAAACAGAACATAATATGTATTTATAAAATCAATGAGAATTTTTTTATAATATGATGCCTAAATTGTAAATATGAAATGATTCGCGACTTTATATAAAACTTGTGAACGCAAAAGGTTAGCAAGTACTATCAAATTTCAAACCAAAACCATTTAACTGCCCGAATCCAAACAACTCGATAAACAATTTATTTTTTGAAACCGAAAATCGACCCGAACCGTAATTTAGTAAACTTGAAATGGAACCGATATGAATAACGTTAAAGTGGTTAAACCATCGAAAAACCGAACCAGTTATAAACTGAACCGAAAAAGAATCGAACCAGTTAAAAACTGAACCGAAAAAGAACCGAACCAGTTATAAACTGAACCAAAAAAGAACCGAACTGTTTCTAACCCGAAACCGTTTCCAACCCGAAACTGTTTGAACCGGGATAAAAACCGTTTACACCGCACCGTTAACAAACCGCAACCCGTCTGCACCGAACCGTTTACTACCCGGACTGTTTACAACCCGAACCGAATTACAACCGCTTTAAGAATAAACCGAAACCGAATCGAACCGATAACTATTTAAACCGAACCAAAACCGACCCGTGAGACAATTAAACCGATTCCAAACCGACCCGATTGAATACCGAACCGATTCAAACCGAACCGAAACCGAACTGTCAAACCGTTTTGACAGTGCTACTTCTGCCACTTACATTATCGCAAAAAATCATTACCATGATAGCTCTGTCTTCCATTTTTAGCTTCATCTCCCCTTCCTTCCGGTCTCTAATTTCCTTGGGACGGCGAATTAGAGCAAGCTTATCATATGTCAGAGCCTACAGAATACACTAAAAAAAAATGAATGTATACTAAACTAAATTAAAAAAAAAAAAAAAATCAAAAATAAGATAAGGTAGCAGAAAGTACCTCACCTCCTAGTGAGCACCAAATGATATAAGTTTGACCTCAAGAAACAACATTTTTTGCACATTCATGTATCTTGTCTAGCATCACTTGCGCCCAACAACCTTTTCAAAATCATTAAGATTATTTACAATGAGAAATTTTTTTTAAGCCAGGATAGCAACAAAGAAGCTAACCAAGTAAAAAGACAACATTTTTTCTAAAAACACAGTTGCTCTATGTCTAACTCGTTTAGAATTGGTTTTCTCACCTTGTTTGTATTTTTTGTTTGTAGTTTTGGTATTCTCTTTCTTCCTTTTCTCTTGCTCATCCCGAGGGACATATTCATTAAAAAAAGGATGGAGTCTATAGATAACTTTTTGGCTCATCGAGGGGGTCTCCTCTATCACTCAACCTTGTCATTCTTGTTATATCAGTCACATCAAATGATATAATTAGATCCTTAACTCTAAAACATGTGTTCTAGCACTCGAGAAATCGATGCACCAAGGTATTAGATGTAGCCTTTGGTTTTGCATTAAGTAGCTGATAGAATTGTGGTTAACTCCGTAAGGACTCCTAAGTTTTTTTTTTTTTTTTTTTGACAACAGGACTCCTAAGTTGCAGCGACAAAATTATATTAAGACATTTGTTAATCCCAATTTGGCAATAAACAGAACCAACATAACACAATGACTCAATTGCTCATATTCATACTAGAGAAACAAAAACTAACATACTGCAACTATACATATGAGCAAGAGTTTTTAGGTTATCAACTTATCATTGTGAATTTATGATATAGTTTGTTTTACTTTCAAGTCTTACATCTTTTGATTTCAAATTAGTAAATAGAGATAACATCATTGAACAATATAGGGTCTATTCTGTTTCATTAGAACAATACTAATAAAACAGAGTCCCCGTATTTGAAATTTCAGCACTTCCATTATCCTACAGTTAGATATGTACCTATAGACACTCATACAACTAACATAGATTAAAGCATTAAGAGATAACACATTAAGAGATATTGTAGCCACTTGTCCAAATTACTATAATTTGCAGAATGAACGAAACTTACACCTTATGAGGCCTAGTATACCTAACATAGTACATCAAAATCCAGAATGATTAAACTAGAATCAATTACAACTTACAAGTGATAAAATGTCCTAGTGATTTCTAGTTCATTATCAAAGTCACAACAAGCGCCACAATATATATTCTAAAGTTAACAAATTGACAAATGATGATCTGTTAGTTGTTTCAGTGTATTACAGGCTTTACAGTAGAAGATCACTGCATGTTAGTTTGGAGTCAACAAGTGGTGTAATTAAAATTTTGGTACATACAAAAGCAAGAAAAAGTTCATTTTTCGCTCTCTTTCTTCTCGCTTCCTTTTTTTTCGTCTCTTCTCTAGTAGTTGATTTCGTTTAATTGAATTCGATTTGCTTTTGCAAAAAGTAGAAATTAAGGATTGTTAATTTCTTTCATAAATTTGGTACTCCTGGATCTAATGTCTCAATCTCCAGTAAGCAAAAAGTGTGGGTGTAGCGTCCCAATTACGAGGTTGAAGTCTTGGACTCATGAGGTTGAAGCCATTGTTGAGAAGAATTAAATGCAGGGAAGAAAGAGAAAAAAAAAAAAGAACATGGGAGGAAAAGAGGGAAATCGAAAGAGAAAAGGAAAGAAACAAAAAGGGGGGAGAATTAGGGCTCATTTAATGTCACGTGCCATGTGACTGGGTCAACGATGGAGTAGCTGATCAAATATCCACTTTCTGACGCTAGGTGGTAAGTTGCAACATAATTTTTAAAAATGGTGGACTTTTACAGCAATTTTATAATAAGGTGGTTATTTGCAAAAAATAGTATTAAAAGGGTGATTTTATGCAAAATTTCCATAATTTAAAGATAACTATGATGAGAAGACATCTAACGCATTACTAGTTGGTCAAAACTTATAAGTGATTCCCCCGTCCCCTCTCCTTAAAATGAGTGATTTACCACCTTAAGATCAAATTCTATTAAAAGCCCTTTAATTGTCACTAATTTTTTTCTTCTTAAAAAGGTTCATAATTAAATGGATGATTTTTTAGAGCAAGGTATCACACCACCATGTGAGATAAGAAGAAAAGCTTTTAATACTTTGTGGAGTGGCAATGTAGGCCTTAGAGCAATAGATAGAATAAACTAAAAGTCCTTATAGATGTCATTTACAATCTCAATCTTTTTTTTTTTTTAGGCAAATGTCTTTACAGTCTAATCAAAGAAGATACTATTGTTCAAAAATACACCCTTTATTCCATAATAATTGATACACATTAACATTTTTTTTTATATAATATTTATATATCAAGTTTGAGCTAGTATGTTTTCTATTAATGTATTGAAAACAATATTAAATTAGTATGTTGTTAGCCGAGTATTATTTTTTTTTATAATTTTAGCAACATATAATTGCTATTATTTATGGATAAATTAGTGCATGGACAAATGTGTCAAATGTGACTGTGTCAATTACTATAAAACTAAGGTAGTAAGTTGCATACCCCCAACTCCATAAAATCCTTCACATATGTCTTTTATGTGGTCTCTAGTTAAAGGTGAGCACGAGATGTGCCGTGTAGGCCCACATGTCATGCTAATGTGCCTAGAATAAGCTAAAAAAATTGTCGTGGCATGTCAAATGTGTGTCGATCTTTCAAGAATGGAGTCCATGCCCAACATGACTCATGTGTTATGTCGTGATATGCCAACACATCCCTTTAATAAGTTTTATAATTTTGGTAAATTGATAAAAACAAAAAAAATAGGTTGGTCGACACATAAGTCATTTGTTGTGCTCGTGACAAATTTAAAAATATGTAAGCACGGTAAAAGAGGGGCCGGATCAAACTAGGTTTGTGGGTAGCACATGCGGGTGTGCCACATAATAGGCCTTCTTTCATAAAATAAGGTTAATTTTTAAATTACCACCCAAAAATGTATTCATTTTCAAAATAACCACCCGTTAAGGGCTTGTTTGGCATCATTTTTGGTTTTCAGTTTCCTGTTTTTTTGAAAACCAAAAATAGGAAACGAGAAAAAGGTGTTTCTACTTTTCTGTTGTCAGTTTTCAAAATTATCATGATTTTAATAAGTTTAAATAATTTTTTATTCATTATGGGGCATATATCATATACTTTTAAAAAAACAAAAAACCAAAAAACAGAAAACCACAGCAATGCCAAACGAACCCTAAATTTTTTCTTTTATTTTACCATCCCTTAAATTCAAAAACTACTTAGATTACCACCCATTTCAAAATTCCGGTGGATTCCTCTTATGTGGGCCCCACCCAATGACTTTTAGTGGTAACCAAAAAAAATGATCAGTAGTAATGGCAATTCAGACAGCAAGCTCTTGGTTTTTTTAATTTAGTTGTTTTCTTTTGGTTTTATGTTGTCTTGTACTCAACAAACTGGTTTAAGGAGGAGGTGGAGTGAAGACAGGGCTGATTGTCATGCTTAGACATAGCCGTTACTAGCCGTTGGGTGGGTCCACATGACCGAAATCTACCGGAATTTTGAAATGGGTGGTAATCTGAGTAATTTTTTAATTTAAAGGGTGGTAAAATAAATAAAATAAAAAATTAAACGAGTGGTTATTTTGAAAATGGATACATTTTTTGATGGTAATTTAAATTTTTTTCCTAAAGATAAAGATGGGTTTGGTTATGGTTATGCTTGTTGCACTTTTCTCATCTTCATTTTCTATGGCTTTTGGCAATAGTAGCACCCTGAAACACTCAGATTAGCTTCACTTTGTTACATATTCAATGGCTAACATGAATCTTCGCCAAATTCATGTAAGGGGTTGTTTGGTTCATCTAAGGAAAATGGGATTATTTAAACAAAGATAAAGGGGAAGAAAATAATGTAACTCCCTTTGACTTACAATATTGTTTGTTTTAAACCAGAAAAGAAATCAAAGCCACCACACAATCACCAATTCACTTCTCTTTCCCTTTTTCTCCAGCCACTCTGAAGATCTCACCACCCACCAGCTCCTCCCCCACCCTTGTTACCACTCCCCTTCCCCCTAAACCACCATCACTTTCCCGGAACCCCCTCTCTCTCCCCTTTGAAAAACCCTAAAAAAAACCTCCTCCACCCTTGAAACCCAACCGTCCCTCCCCCACCCCTGAAACCCGAGCAGCTAGACACAGAATAGACACAAATATAAATATGGACACAACTTATTTTTTTAATGAATAAGTCATAGTAGTCACAAAACTAAATAGGAACACGACTTATTTTCCTCATTGGCCACACTAATTATTAATAAAAATGCTCGCGTTTAGCAACACACCCTATTTCTTTGCATTTTTAAGCAACCAAAGCATCACCATACAAAAAAGAAATTTAGACCAATATATTCCTAAAGCACATTGAAAATTCTAACTAATAACATTTCTAGAAACATTATTAATAAATGTCCATGCTAGTGACCCAATAGTCTATTAGATTATTGAATAACATCGGTTGGAGTGGATGGTAATATCAATATTCCAATTGCTAAGAGACATTAAAAAATAAATAAATTAAATAAAAAATTGCATAATTACTTCAAAGTATAAGCCATAAGGCCATAATATTTTAAAGAAAGGATTTTAAAATGAAAAAATAGATTTTTTTTTTTTATTTTTTTTTTGGGAAAACAAACCCCTCCGGAGAATTAAACTTCAATCATGGGAGAATTAGAAATCAAAAGAGAAGTGATACATGATGGAAAATTCGACACCCAAACCCTTCTACCGCCCTTGACAAGTAGTGTGCAAGCTCATGTGCTATTTTATTACTATACATTCACTCTTAAATGTTCAACGTTTGTGTTCCTAGAAAACTCTGTCAATAATTTACTAAATGTCCCATAAATATAAGCGAAATTGCCAAATTACTGCGTGACATGCATTTGTTTGCACATAATCGACATATAGCTAGACACCCTTTACAAAAATATTGTTTGTTAAAATACATGTCTATAACTACAAATAAAACTAAAAATTATCGATTAACATTACATTACCGATTAAATTTCAATGGTTAGAATCGTGATTAGCTTTTAAGATAAACTTGTTCTATAACATGTCTGGATTAAATAGTAAAATGGGTGACTGAAAAGGCATTCCCCTACCCCCCCCCCCCCCCCAAAAAAAAAAAAAAAAAAAAAAGAGAGTAAAAATTCTAAAACACTTTTCAAGTGCATTAACTATCAAAATTTCATTGATCTTCTATGATATTAAAAGTTAATTTTTATAATGAAATTTTAAATAGAAAGTTATCTATCATCATTACATATCTAATTATATATTTACTATAAGTGACGTAATTAGATGTCATATTACCAATGCCATGTAACACGCTAGATGGAGTTGCACACAAGGTAATGTCAACAATCAAGGTGGCATTTTTCGGTATAGAGTTTTTTTTTTTTTTTTTTTTTTTTTTGAAAATGCCCTAAGTTTTGTTGCAATAGAAATCACTAAATCATCAACCATAATGTCTACTTAATAAACTTCTAGAGAAATAACTATCATAGATAAAGAGATTTCGTAACAAAGCATAAGCATTTGATATAAACCATTTACTATTAAAAAATTTCATCCACATCCAACTTTAGTGATACTGATACAATACATGAGAATTGAATAATCTAATTTAGATTGATAAGGACAACGATATAAATATTTAAGAAGAACAAGTTATAAATTAGGTACGACGTGAAGGGCATTGGAAGCCACTAGGGAGCTTGCAGCCACAATAGTTAACAAGAGTTGTAAGACCAACATTGAGGTCAAGGCTAACAAGGTCTAAGATGTCGGCATGAATAGCTGTGCAAAGACAGGTAGCGGCATCTAGTTTAATGAGATTACTTACAAGGCTACAACATGATTCCTTCTTAGAAGATCCAATTTGAAGGTGCGCAAGGTTAAGCACATCCGCACACACATTCAGCTTAAGGGCATCCGAGGGGCACTTGTTAAGAGGTCGTGCTATATATGTAGCAAAGGCAAGGTTAAATAAGACAAGGTTCAATGCAAGAAAGAGAGCAGTAGAAAAGGTGTTTTTAAAGGACATTTCTAATGATTACTTGGATACAAAATTTACTCAGTAATGTTGATAAAATAAGGTTGAATAACACAAATAAAATGAAGTAAATTTTTGTGTTTGGTGCTAATATTTAAAACATTGAATTATTTATAAATCTTAATGAAGCAGTTGATAATGTACTCATGGATAAGATAATAAGACATTGAGTTGGACGAATGAGTGTGAATTAACAAAGAAACAGATAATTATGGGTTGGAAAATAGGTGTTGTGTTGATTAGTAGATCTATATCTCAATTCTAAATAATTTATCTAGTCATAATACATACTACATACTATTTTAAGCATGTAATATATTGTTTTATGTTTGTTGTAATTAAAGGTGCAAGCAAGGTAAAATATATCATTGGTATGACGTGGACAAATTCTTTAGCGTAAAAAAATAGTTTATGATAAAATTCAATCTTAAAATGTATTAATAGAAAAACAATTGTAATTATGTACTTCCTCCGTTTCTTTATAGTTGCAATACTTCCCTAAAATGAAAATGTCACAATAGTTGCAACACACCATAAAAGGAAGGTTTTTATGGTGAAAATTGTACTATTACCTTTATTAAAAGCACATGACCTACTTGATTATACTCTAAACAACCTATTAACTCCATTTTAAGTGTATTATATCATGTGAGGTCCACTTTTCTTAAATACCGTGATAAAATATGTGTTGCAACTATGAAGAAACGGAGGAAGTATCTAACAAAACTAGAATACTTTAAAGAAATATTAGACAGCCTATATGGAGAAGATAAAGATATCTACATGAAAGTACAAATCCTAAAAATCATATATCAACATCAAAAACTATATATATATATACAACATTAGACACTATCAATGAAATGATCATTCTAACTTTATATATACAATTATTTTTAAATTTTAGAATTTTCTCTCCTCTACACTTAGAGACCCTAATTGCTTAATTGTATTCATGGACTTATTTACCATGCACAAAGGGTTGACACTTGCATACATTGACCAGGCTATAATTTCATTTTTTTTAATGTAAATTTTTAATGTCAATGGTATTGCATGTTGGCAAAAGAGGTGGAAATGTAGAAATATTGCCATGTTGGATTGTTGGTCATGTGCTCAAAACTTCTACTGTATACTATGCTTCACTTTTTTTTTTCTTTTTCTGGTTTAAAATCCCTTTTCACTCATCTTTTATCAAAACAACAATTTGTTTAATTAAAACTAGTATATATTAGTAGTATATATCATTATATACATTTAAATTAAATTTGAATGTAATATATTTGTTCTTTAAAGTAAACTATAAATCTAAGCTTCTAAAATGGGGTTTCACTTTTATACCCAATTAATCAAATATAAGTCTTCAATATTGATTTAATTTTTCAATAAATACTACGATCGATTTTTGGAAGAAAGACCAAATTAATTGTTAGTGGTAAATTAATCCATGCACTAATCCAAACTAACCATCTTTCTACAATTCCTAATTTTCCAAATGGTATCAGTGTACCACTAAATTTTTTGCTTTTTCAAATAGTACCCTTATTTTATCTTTTTTCCAAATAATACCATTGAACAATATAATTAATCTAATAGCTACAGTAAATCCACCATTAATAAAACGTTAATTAGGCTTAGAGTATAGTTTGTTAATTATTTAAAGAATATGTTAACTCTTCCACCCACTAACTAAACCTCCATTCACTGCTTTGTTTTAATTAACGAGCAAACTTCCATTTGAAACCCTATTTTTACTCTTTCTTCCATTCATGATTATCGTATTCTTTTGAAACCATAATCTACGATCTTGCTTTAATTGTGTTCAAGACTTAAATTGCGTAAATCAAAGTCTTGCAAATTGGAATCCTGAGTTGTCCATTTTAATAATTATGGTAAGCTTTTCGTTTAAATAAAATTATTGGGTTATTACTGAAAGTTTCCTTGATTAATATCATGAGGAATGGCATTAAATGATAGTATGTTAACCAATTTTGTGCTTGAAAATTTGCCAACTCCAACTCACTTTTAGGCTCGTAGAATAGCATGTGCAAGGTGCCCTCTTGCACAGGACCCCCAATTTTAAAGGGGCCCATTTTTTTCCCTAATCTTAAGGAAAAAAAAAAAGTAAATTCTCCTTGTTTGTAACACCAAACAAGCATCGATTTTCACGACTATCAATCTATCACGCTAATTTTTCTCATTATTTTCCATCTTTATTCAAGGATTTCAAGCTTCCATCTTAATTTCTCCAACTTTCCAAATTATTCCATAATTACGTCAATCAATTACATGGAAAATTGTATTGCATATTTTTCCATTCAAGGATTTTCAACGGAAAAATAAAATCAGTCAAATTCAAACTATTTTTGTTCCATAACAATGGCAATGAGAAATCAACTTTGATTTTCCATAATTATTGTTATCAAACGGCTAATTATCTTCCCTTATATATATATATGGGTTTCCTCCATCATTCTTCAATCATCTTCATCTAATTCCTAATTGATACAAAATCAAACAAAAACGAATTGAAGCAATTTTTTTTTCTTTATTCAATTGAAGGTAAATTTTTTATTTTTAATTTTTTCTGGTTTTGATAATGTCAATTGAAGCAATTTCACTTGGTCTAGTTTCGTAGTTCGTTGTATAATTAATTTAAAGTTGTGCTAGCCTATTAATATATCTTGCAGAACATTGTAATTCGCTAATTCAATATGTGAATATCATTGCTAGGTCCACCTTCCTACATTCAACCAAAGGGTCTATTATTATTGATGTGATGTGCAATTCAATGATTTCTAGTTCATGAAGGTAATTGATAGCTTAATTTGTGTCATATTAAACTTTAATATCCAAGTTAAACTACTTTTTATCTAAGCAAATTTTTTTATTTTTGGTGAAGGTCGAAATCTTCTGAACAAAGATTGAGAATCAACCTTATCTTTAAACAAAGATTAATTTCAGTTGATCAATTAATATGAGTTAAGTGATATAAGCTTTGAGTTGTATTTAGTTGCTATTATCAACATGAATAAAATATTCGAATTTCATTTTGCGTAATTAAATATATCATTGTCATAAAGCATTTTTATTTTGTTACTGTAGGGAATATTTCAAACATCCCACACTTAAGCCCCACTGTGATCATATACTTAAATATTGTGGCGTCCAAAGGGAAAGAAGCTAGAGCAAAAGAATCGCTAACAAGTTTTAAGAACTTGTAAACCGTTCATAGGGTGAAGGTTACACCCCTTCACGGTCCATGAGATCGCTAACTCCATAGTGGTCTGGAACCATGACTGGATTTTCGGGGATGAAGGTACAAATCCAACCTAAAAGAGATTGAACCTGCCCTAAAAATGAGTCTCTACTTTATTCTTCTCATATTCATGTGCGTTTTCTGACTAACATACAATCAATATATTAATCCTAAATCTGTTTAACCTATGTTGGTTGAATATTAATGCACAAACAAATCTATTATTGGCGATCACTTGAATTATAATCACATTAGCCTAAAAAAGATTATTAATTATCTTATTAAGCGTGATTACAAGTACAAATTCCCTTTAAATCTGAAAGAGAGGGCGTGATCAAGCAATAACAACAATAATATCAAGCAACATATAAATATATTGATACAACAAATCATCACTAAAATCTCAATAAAGCTTAATAATATTAGCAAGATCCTAGGCATGATACTAACAAGATTAATAACAAATCCTAGCATGTCACTAAACAATAAAGATCAAAGCTTTGTCCCTAACATGATACTAACATGATAGAATAAAATAGGAAGCAACCTAAATATGATACTAGAAAGCCATAAAAGCATCCTAACATTATACTAGGAATTAAAATAATCTAAGCATGCTTTTTAAAGAAATAGAGAAATAAAAACTATTTACTTTGTTGCTTCGTATCTCTTTCTATCAAAACAATACACACGTTAGTAACTTCAAGAAAAATGTTAAATCAAACAATTAATTTAAAATAATTGAAATAGGGATTTGGGACCAAACCATCAGAAATTATCAACCTTTCACGTCTAGGGCGAAAGCAATTTCGAGCTTGGTTAGGTGTGTCTAGAACTCGTGAATGCGGTATTCTTATTTGAAAAGGGGAGGCTTAGAAAGAGGGAGAAAGAAAAGCTTCTAGCTTAAGAGAGAAGAGAATAGAATTAGATGATAATTTTGAATGATTGTCGATGATTGTGAATGAATAAAAACGGGGAAATACGACCTTATTTATAAGAAGAATAGTCCGAAAATGATCAGAAAAAGACCGAATCCTATTAGGAGTAAAACTGCTCCCGTCGCCAAAGACGCGACAGGGTCCAGCGCGACGCGACAGCTCTGTCGCGGAGCGATAAGGTCCAGCGCGATGCAACAACTCTGTCGCGGAGCGATAGGGTCCAGCGCGGCGCGACAACCTTGTCGTGGTGTGACAGTTTTGTCGTTTCGCGATGGTTCACGCGTTTTCTAAAAATCCGTACGGAATCCTTAATCTAATTAAATTCGATCAACAACGTCCGTACTTATCTTTGAAAATCAGATTTAATCTCTTTAAAACACTTGTTTTAATCCAAATAGAATTTCTTTATTTTCATAAAAGATATAATTATTAATCCTAATCTCATTAGAACTCAAAATAACCTTCTAGATTATTCTAGAAGATTAAAATCAATCCTAATAACTTTAGGAATATTAATTAATGGGCCCTCCACTAGATCATTGGGCCATAAAACCATTTCATGCCTAATTTAGTATTTTTGGCCATAACTTCCTCATTATTCATCGGAATTGGGCTTATAATATATCGTTGGAAAGCTCTTTTCGAGCCCAACCCAACTACACCATTAATGGACCCGTATCATGAACCAAACTAAATTGGACTGGACATTTTCATAAATAGAGTAGATTTTCGAAAACAGAAAGAAGAGTTATTTTTAATAAAAACAACCGCATCACAAGACTTTTCACACTTTCACCTCGTTCGATAATCAAGTGACGTGAAAGGTACTCATCACTGGGTTTGGTTTTGGGAAGACACCATTAGGTGTCTACAGTAACGTATGTATTGGAAAATTATTGTCTAAATTATAGATAAAAAAAATTGTATAATTTTTACATTATTAAGGGCC
Source organism: Chenopodium album (assembly GCF_948465745.1). Lineage (NCBI taxonomy): Eukaryota > Viridiplantae > Streptophyta > Magnoliopsida > Caryophyllales > Amaranthaceae > Chenopodium > Chenopodium album. Next base: position 37,714,936 of record NC_137847.1, read on the forward strand.
CCTTTTTTTATTTGAAACAGGGCCCCAAAATCATTGCTGCGGTCCTGCTTACTTTTTAACCGAAGCTTCAAGTAGTGAATATTGTAAATCTTTGATTTCAAGAAGTGGGTGGATTGTTGAACTTTCTCATTACTACTGTGAAGTCAAACAAAAGGGGCTAATACGGTAATTAGATTAACAAACCAACTAAACTCTAAGCCTAGTAAACGTTCAATTAACAGTGAGTTTATTGTAGCTATTAGATTAATAGTTCAATGGTATTATTTGGGTTTAAAAAAAAAAAAAGGTATCATTTGGAAAAGTCAAAACTTAAGTGTCACCATTTGAAAAATCCTTATTTTTAATTTTATATTTGTATTCAAAATAAGGTATTATGTGGCTACTAACTACTTTGATGGACATTACCTGAATTCGGTTCAATGAGTTGTGCACCAAATAATTTCATTTGGGATTACCAACCATTAAAATGGGATCAGAGCTACATTATTATTTTCAACGCACCATCAAATTAAAATGTTGGTAATAATCAACAACGTAATAAGTGGATATTACCAAATGTTCTTGGTCAGTATGATTACTCACTACACTGATGGTAGGGTTGGTAGTATTCAACTATGCATAGTTGGTATTCTTGGTAATGTCAAAGATTATGATTTAATTTGAGATTTATTTTGTTTATATTCTTCATCTCTCCCAATGCAATTGTTCATCATCTTATTCTCCCTTATAATACTTTGGGCAATTTACATGGATCGAAAACTTCAAGGATTGCTTAGGAACTCTAACTATATATTTACCATATACTATCTCTACATCTTATTTTATTTACAAATTTAAAATCAAGTAAAAAAAATTGAGGAAAACTTTTATAGAACTGGAGTTAGGAATTGGGTTTGTTATTATGTATAGAGCAAACAGAATTGAGAAGAGGAGAATTTTAAATGATAACTATACAATCGTGGGGTATATAAGATTTTTAATGAAAATAGTATAGTAGAGGGGGTGTACCATATGCACCCCGAAATACATTACATATAAATAAAAAAATATTGAGATAAATTAAATGTTCTTTTATTTATATGTAATGTCCTTTATTATTTTATATGTAATGTTCTTTTTTAGAAAATATGATGTACTCTATGTTCGTTTGTAATGTGTAATAAATTATAATTACGATTTTTTTTTATTTGTAGGTTATGTTCTTTTATTTATATGTAATGTTCTTTATATGTAACTAGTTTTGTACCCCGTGCGATGCCTGGGTTGTTCATTAAATTTTAAGATAATTTTTTTTATCTATATATCAAATTTTAAAATATGTCATTGATACAAAATTAGTTAGCAATTGATGTTCTTTTGTGACGATTTGCTATCTAGTAGATATGTAATGACTAATAATAATACTGATGAAAATGTTCGATTAAATACATTAAAAAATTAGCAAAAAAAAATTAAATAAAAAAAATGTTCAAAGTCCGTTGGGTTGACCCGAACTCAAAACTTTGGGCAAGGGTTGAACATTTCTTAGCCCGTAACCTAAATGACCCGACCCAAGATGACTCATGACCTGACCCGACCCTGGTTGATAGGTCTACATAGTAATAAAACTATATTAGATTGTGAAGTATACTATTTTAACCTATTAGTATAATAAAAATGGATGTTTTACGTTTTGAACTACTTCCTACGCTCCAAAAAATATTATGATATAAAAAATAAATTTATATGATAATTTTTGAGAATTATAATGTAAAATTTATTTTGAATAAAATTATAATTCAATTTGTACATCTGAAATATTGGTAATTCATCGAAAATAAAACTCTAAACTAACAATTTTATCTTAAAATTCTATCCAAATTTCATTGAAAATAGAATTATAAACTATTTTTTTAATCCTATGAAGTCTATCTAAATCTATCCAATGTGGCGTGATACTTGGCGAAAAATTAGAACGCCAAGTGTCACACACTGTCTCGTGGCCTGGCTAAAAGTTTAGCTTTATATATTAGTTATATGATGTTCATTTATTTATTATAAATTACTCTCTCCGTCCCTTAATGATAGTCCCTTATGAGAAATTTTTATGGGAATTAACAAACATAAATAAGTAGTAAATTATATTGAAAAGGTAAATTTACATTGGGTATGCAAAAAGTAGAGAGAGAAAGTAATAAAAGTACATGAAAAATCAAAATTTGCATGGAAAATCAAAATTTACATGGGAAATTTAAATTTGCACAAATATTGTGCAAATTGGAGTGAATTTTAGTAAAAAAATTAATAATAATTGTTGTTAGAAAAAACAAATAGGGTGAACATTTTGGGACTAAAATTTGGCCAAAAGGGCTATCTATAAGGGACGGAGGAAGTATGTTCTTTTACTTACAGGTAATGTTCTTTTATTTATAAGTTATGTTCTTTTATTTATAGGGTAATGTTTTTCCGGGTATACCATGCTCATGATACACCCACTTGTACGAATCACATATTGGATTTTTTAATCATTAACAATAATTAGAAGGTTGAAGTAATAGGATGAAGAAGGATTGGAGGAGAGATAATACTACCAACACTTTTTTTAAAAAAAAAAATTAAATATTTTGAAAAACAAGATAATTTTCTAAAAAGGGGAAAAAAATTTCTTATAATAAACCACTTTATATTCCGAATTCTTATATGTAGCAAAAGTTGTCTAACTACATGGTGCGACCACTTTACATATAACAAGCTAAGAAACACACGCAATATAATAAACCTATTTGAAAATGGTTGATAATAAATATTAGTGGACGCAAATTTAAAAACGTTGATAAAAAAATAAAAATTAGTTACAAAATTATAAAAATAAAAATTTTTTGATTTCACAACCACTTAACGGATTCTTGGATGGAATCCGTTAGTGGGGCTCACTTTGGACACGTTTCAATGCTATATTGGTTCAAATAAAATTACAAAATTTTTGTTAAAAAAAAAAAAAAAAACTCAACCATACTCCTCCACTGCCGGCAACCCTATCCTCCACCGCCGGTAGCCGAACTCTCTCCACCGCTACTGAAACCCGCTGCTTCACCAGTAGAACCACCCTAGCCACCCTTCCCTTTCTCCAAATTAACAAACCCGATCCTACCTCTTTTCCCTCTCCCCGAAAACCACCGCAGCAGCCACCTCCACCCCTAAACACAATCGAAATCGACAAACCCTAAAACCATAATTGCTGATAATTGAACCCATATTGCTCTCTTGAGTGCGCGAGGTTGCTGGGAAGGTGTAATGCTCGAGGTGGTTATGTGGGTTGGTGCGGTGCGCGAGGTGGTAGCGTGGGTCGATGCGGTGCACGAGGTAGTTGTGGGGGCTGCTTTGCTTTGGTGGGTTGATGCGGCGCGTGAGGTAGTTGTGGGGGCTGTGGTGGTTTTTGGGGAGGGAGAAGGGGTTGAGTCGCTGGTTTTGGTGAGGGCAAGGGGTGCCGGTGGCTAGGTTTGGGTTGTCGGCGGCTAGGGCAGGTGATATTGGTGGTGGGGCTTGGTTAGGTTAGGGTTTAAGGTTTTTTTCTTTTTTTTTATTTTTTATTTTAAACCATTAGATTATTGGCATGTGTCATTTGAGGGCCCTACTAACGGTTTTCATCCAAAAAACCATTAAGTGAGGGTGAAATGCATTTTTTGTGTTTTTTTGTAGTGTTATAATCAATGTTTTTTTTTTTGTTCGTGTTATATCCATTTTTTGCAAAATTTATGATGTTATTTTCTAAAAAAACCTTATTAAAAACATAATTGATGAAGCTAATTTTTTTTATTGAGTTTTTAAAAAACACAGTTTATAATTCTCACCATATACCCCCAAGTAATTCTTTTTATTAAGCATATACCCATGAAAAATTTCAAACTCACAATATACTCCTGACTTTCACAAAAATTTCACCAAATGCTCAACTCAGTTAGTCATTAAGGCTAATTATGTCATGTGGTATATTCTAAATGGTTCACATTTTAATTATTATTTTTAGGAAATTTTAGAAAATTATACCACAAATTTCTCAAAAATTGGATTATAACACCAAAAAATTACAAACTTTTATTATAACACCACCAAAAAAAAAAAAAAAAAAAACCAAAATTGGATTTCACAACCATTTAACGGATTTTTGGATTGAATCCGTTAGTGGGGCCCACTTAAGACACGTGTCAATGCTACATTGGTTAAAAAAATAAAAGAAAAATAAAAAAAAAACCTAAACCTAAACCTAACCCAGCCACCACTGACAACCTTACTCCCTCCACAGCCGGAAGCCCTACTCCCCCCCACTGCCGGCGAAACCCCCTGCTTTCACGGTTAGAAACACCTCACATCCATCCCTCCTTTTCTCCACCCAAATAACCTGATCCTACCCATTTCCCCCTCCTCGAAAACCACCCTAGCCACCACTCCCACCCCTATAATGACATAATTTTACAAACTTTAAACCTAGATTTTCCGATTCTAGTAAGGAGAGAGTGTGCGAGTTTGATGGGCATAGTAGGGGAGCCCAACTTGGTTGCGTGGGTCGATGCGGTGCGTCAGGTGGTTGTTACGGGGGCTACTTTTCTTTAGTGCGTTGGTGCGGTGTGTGAGGTAGTTGCGACGGCTAGGGTGGTTTTCGGGGAGGGGGAAGGGGGGAAGTGGTGGAGTCGGCAGTTTTGGTGGTCTAGGGGGTTCCGACGGTTGGGTTTGGGCTGTCGACGGCTAGCGCAGGTGGTTCCGGTGGTAAGGCTGGGTTAGGTTAGGGTATATGTTTTTTTTTTCTTTTTTCTTTTTATTTATTTATTTTTAAACAAATCTCTTATTGATATGTGTCCAGAGTGGGCCCCACTGACGAATTCCATCCACGAATCCGATAAGTGGTGGTGAAATTCAATTTTTCGGTTTTTTTGTGGTGTTGTAATAAAAGTTTTAGATTTTGTGGTGTTATAATCCATTTTTTGAGATTTTGTGGTGTTATAATCCAATTATCAAATCAAGTTTGGGTCGGGTCAATTTTGAGTCAGGTACGTTCAGGTCAAACCATTTTCGGGTATAACTAGGGGTGATCACGGATCGGATATCCGATCCGAAATTGGATTTCGGATCGGATATCCGAATCCGAAAATTCCTAAATTCGATATCCGTATCCGATCCGTTTTCTGACGAAAGTTTTCGGATCGAATAGTTCGGATATCGAATATCCAACCACTTTTAATGGCTTAATGCTAGTATTTTAATAGCAAATTTGATTTTTTTTTTTTATAAAGGTAAATATACAGTGAACAAGATTAATTGAGACCAAGCAAATACAGTAAGAATAATAACAAAAATAATAATAAAAAAATAAGTCAATGTCAGATTATCATAAAACCCAAATAAAATCAAGTTCTTAAGCCAATTAGAACGGCCAACTGCTCATCAAATTATTTACAAATTGAATAAAAAAACAACCCCAACTTTTAGTAAAATCAAAATGCAAATAAATTACAAATAGCAATAATAAATTAACAATGATACACAACAATTAAAAATCAACGAGTATATATAATCTCTAAAGTAGATTAATTGGAAAAAAGATAATACTATTACTCAAAAAGTTCGAGAAAAGTAAACTGATCGAGCGAGGTCGCTGCTCGTGATTCGCTATGAGGAGGATAGAGTCGATTGTCATGAGGAGGGAAGCCGCTGCAAGGAGATCTGAGAGGAGATGAAAGAGAGGGAGTACCCGTGAGGAAGAGATCTGAAATTAGGAGAGAAAGAGGAGATCAGATACAGGAGATCGGAGAGAGAGTTAGAGAGAGATGGGTAAGAAGAGTGAAAGAAATTGGCTGAGTATATTTTAGGGTTTGGGTGGGTATTGGGCCTATTGGGCTGTTGGGCATTAGGTATGTGTTTACGAAGTAATTAATAAAAAAAATTGTTGTATATTTCGGATTTCGGATCGGGATATCCGATATCCGACTTTTTTCGGATATTCGGATATCCGAAATCCGAAATTTCGATATCCGATATTCGAAATTTCCGGATCGGATAAAATGTTTTCGGATCGATTATCCTAAATTTTCGGATTGGATGCAGATCGAATTATCGGATTATCATATAGTTTTGTTCAGCCCTAGATATAACATGTTCAAGTCATATTCGGGTGGGGTCATGTTTGGGTTGTTACATTTGTGGATTAAGTTCAAATTGATAATTTCATATTTTGTTATTGTTGTAAGAGTAATAAGAACTATCAATTTGGTTTATGAGCTTCACCATGGTTGGAGATGAACAATTTGAGTCATTTTTGACACCAGGAATTTTTAGTTCAGTAGTAAGGTAATTTGTAATACCCCTAATTTTTAAACAAATTTAATTATTATTAATTATAATTATTAAGCTTAACTATGTCTTATTTCGGATCTTATAATCCCGATTATAAAAATGGACGAATAATTTTCCTATACGCTTGTAAAATATTTTCTTAAGATATTCAGATTATTAAATTATTATTTTCCTATAAACATATTACAACTTTCAAGTGGATTTTTAATAAGAAAATTGTACATAATTTCCTAAACTCTAATTATAAAGTTATTATTTTTAATATGAGCCTTATTTCATGAACATAGTTTTAGGAGAGTAAGCCATTTATTCTAACCCATATGAGTACTTACAAGCCCAATTGATACTTACAACCTAACTCGTACTTTTAGCCAAAAAAAAAAAAAAAAAAAAAAAAAAAAAAACACACGCACACACACACAAAAAAAAACAAAAAAAGGGTGGGGGGAAAGGAAATAAAACTTCATCCCCAATCACCACAAACAACGTTCATCTTCTCCATTCCTCCATAAAAGCTTCATCAAGTTAGGGTCTTCCAACTAACACCTCTTCCAACTATAATTTCTGACTACATTCACCCTCACCCTCCACATGTAACTCATCTACTCCATCACCATTATCAAACTTGCTCCCAACCATTAGATTTCACCTCCAAATTAACCAATTGCAATTCAAAGTTTCACCTTCAAAACAACCAATTGCAAATTAAAGTTTTAATATTTAATCTTATTATAATCCCTAGTTTTCCCTATAAATAGAGTAAGGATTTTGAACAATTTTCTTACAAATTCATTTACAAATAATACCCACAAAATTTCAGCAAATTAAAATACCCCAAATCCCATTTTTTTCCCCCTTTTCTCTCTCCTCCACGCCACCACCGACCACACCACCACCCCCTGGCCGCGCGCCACCAGCCGCACTACCTCCACCTTGCCGGCCCACCATCTGTTGCCCAACCAACCTCACCACCCCTCCCTTCTTACTTCCTTCACAAATAAAACCAAAAAAAAAAAAAAAAAAAGAATGTTAAGTAGTTTGGTCTTTTAATTTACTCATATACAAAACCCACCAAAAATACTTAAAAGTAAGTGGGGTTTTTCTAAAATTTAAGTATGGTTGTACACTTTTATATTGGACTAGTTTTTTTTTTAAACATAATAAGGAGATATATTGGATTAAAAGGCTAAAGCCTTAATATTTACATAGTACATCACATAGTTTTTACAATGAAAATTGATGTAACTACAAAAGCTTATATGATTAGCATGCCAAACATCCGAAACTAAACTCCCTTGGAGTTGATTATATACATCATATAGAGTCCCAAAAGTTATCCACATTCATAACTAGATCCCCAAAAGCTAAAGACATCCATAACAAAGACCACCTGATCATCAGTTTTGCTGGTTTGAAGATGATGCAGCACGAGCTTGAGCTTTCTCCACCTCATATAAATCTGAAACGCAATCAGGAACAAGGTAATGGGTCTTATATCCAACAGCCATCTCCCTTCCAAGCATTGCAAGACGATGTGCTAGCTCATTCTTCTCTCGAGGGACATGAGTAACAACAGCAACTTCAAAGGTTCTCAGAACAGCATCAACATCACAGATAGCTGCTGCTAACTCGTGATGGGGATTTGGACCAGTTGCCAGAAGCATATTACAAAGGGCTTTAGCATCAGTTTCAACAATGACTTTCTTAATTCTCAAATCCTCCGCAATGGATAAACCATCATTCAAAGCATAAAGTTCAGCTAAGAAAGGAGAGATCGAGTCATATTTGCATGAAAATCCCACATACCAAGAACCATCTGATCTCCTAATCACCCCACCACCTGAAGAAACTGCAGAATTCAGCCATGCCCCATCAGTGTTAATCTTGAAGTAACCTTCCCTTGGAGCCTCCCAAATTGAACTTGAGCCAACCTTGTCCTTTCCCTTCCTGCTGTTAGATTCCTGTAAAATTCCATTGGAAAGTTTAAAATCAAAAAGAAATTTGGTAAAGAGAGAAATTGGACCAATTAATTTTTCTTCAAAGATATTGGAATTTCTATGCAACCAAAGATGTCATAAAGCAGTTACAAAAATCAACTTCCATTTTTTATCCAAACCAAGATTGTAATTCATCCAAATATTCCAAGATGAATTTTTAAAAATATTGAAATCAAACTTTTTTGGAAGATAAACCTTGGCAAATATATCATTCCTTAATATCAAAGAAGAAAAACAATCCCTAAAGATATGAATGTGAGATTCCGAATACAAATTGCATCTAGAACATATAGGAGATATTAAGGGCATGTAGGTAGCTAAGATTTCAGCCACAGGTAAAATAGCATGAGCACAATTCCATAAAAACATCCTATATTTAAAGGGGGCTTGAATCTTCCAAATATTCTTCCAAGAATTAATGTTAGAAGAAACCGTACACTTTCCTTTTAAAAGAAAATTATAAGTCGATCTAACATTAAAAATACCATCCTTACTTAAGTCCCAAGTAATGAAATCCTCCATTATTGTATACTTAGGTAAAGGAGTAGCTTTAATCAAATTAATTATATTAATAGGAAGAAGGTGTTCAATATCCTTAAGATACCAAGACTTATTTTTTATTATATTAGAAACCATCCAAACATTCATATGAGAGGGAATAGGGCTTATGATAACATCTTTCAAAGGTGAATTTCCAACCCAATGATGATGCCATAGAGAGGTGGAAACCCCATTACCTATACCTACCCTAAGACCCGAGGCAAGTAATTCTCTACCTTTCAAAATATCTTTCCAAATTTGAGAATGATTAGGGCTAACATGACAATCAAATAGGTCGTTTTTCTTTAAATATTTCTCATTAAAGATCCTAACCCATAATTTATGAGGCTTAGTCAGAATGATCCAACCTAACTTAGCCATGAAAGCAATGTTCCACAATTTCAGTCTTCTTATCCCTAATCCCCCAATTTGCATAGGCTTAGTGACATGACTCCAACCTATTCTAGTAGAATATTTAGCTTTATCAACTTTATTCCACAAGAATTTTCTACAATTCCTTTCAATATCTTCACAAATAGAAACAGGAAGTAAACTAGTCTGCATCAAATAAACAGGAGAAGCAGAAAGCACATACTTTACCAAAGTGCACTTACCTGCCAAGTTTAATAACTTGGATTTCCAACCTTTAATCTGATTGAAAGTTTTATCAAGTAAACCGAAATAATCACATTTTTTCAGTTTATTAGGATGAATTTCAACTCCTAAATATTTACCAAAAGAAGTAGTGGAAGTGAAATCGAATTCTGTGATTATATCTTTTCTTATGTTGTGATTCATCTTTCTAGGAAAAATAGCAGTTGATTTGCTTTGATTAACTCTTAAACCCAAAATGTCTCCAAAATCTTGTAAAACTTGCATGATTATTTGGATGTTACTTTTAGATGCATGTCCAAAAAGGAACACATCATCTGCATAAAAAATGTGAGACAAATAAATTGAATTTGTTACCTTAATTGGCTTCCATAATTTCTGATTAACTTTGTCTTCTATCATTAGAGATAACCTCTCCAAGCACAAAACAAAAATATAAGAAGACATTGGATCACCTTGTCGGATCCCTCTTGTTGGCTTAAATTCCGATGTTATTTCTCCATTCCATAAAACCGAGATTTGAGGAGAAGAAATACAAAACATGATAAGCTTAACAAAATTGATAGGAAAATTAAAGCCAATTAAATTTTCTTCAATAAAATTCCATTCAAGGCTATCATAAGCCTTAGTCAAATCAAGCTTTAGGGCCATAATGTGTAGGAGTTTATAGGTACTACGCAGCGGAAATAAACATGAATCATATTCATATAGTACCTAATCCAAGGATCTAATGCATAACACATAAAGCACAAATAATTGTACCTTTGAAGCGTGATTCCACGTGCGATCGAGCAAGAACAAAAGGGAGATAAAGAACCCCAAGCGTGATTCCTCTACTTGGTCCACGGGCTCAGATTAAGACCTCCACTAATGCTAGTTAGTCGTGACTGAACGCTTCAATCAACCTTCAACGGAGAGGAGAGACATACTAACCAAGAACCACCACGATAACCACCACACGCGCCACCAAGGGGTGGCCGGCCGTACGGACGTGAGGGGAGGATGAGGGCCGTGAGTTGGAGAGAGGATTAGGGTTTTGGGATTGGTTGCATTGATGTCAAAATTCACAGTGTGTGAATTATGACTGCTCCTTACAAACCCTAGGCATGAATCTTATTTATAGATCTCATCTCTAAATAAGAGCACATGTCAAAAGCCCAAAACCTAATTCCAATCTAACTATGCTAGCCCAATCCAATTCATGATTAGTTAATTGCTCATGAGGCCCATTAATGGGCCTCTTACTTGCTTAACCCAATACCCTTGTTGTGTGACCAATATATGATCCATTCTAAAGGGCTTTGGGCTATTTGACTAGCCCAAAGATCATCTCTCATAGTCTAGCAACAGAGGATGACGCCCCAATAGAATGAACTTATTATCTCCATAATAGTGATCCTTGATATATCTAGTAATTGCACTTATCGAAGACATAATTCCTTCAATCTCCCACTTGTCTGAGACAAGTGCGCAATATTCAAATTCCTTAAGTCAATGTGTGTCGATTTGATAATATGATTGCATCTTATGTCGTGATCATATTAATCTACAAATCTTTCTTGAAATCTGAGTTAGAATTACAAAACAAATGGTTACTATGTAATCCATTTGAGCACGACCATGCATTTTCTGAATTCTCCCTCTTCAAGGGGCCAAGACACATTCCTAATTAAATAGGTAGACTCAATCCAATCTTATGGCAACCAAAGCTCCCACTCAACTTCTGAAATAACCGGGAAACACCCTTTATAATCTCCAGTTACGGGAAGACGTTTGAATGTACCACAGTTATATCATCCATTGAATGAAACCAATGTTCCACTCATGTCAAAGGAATCCACTAATATATCCGGAAGTTCTATACTTGAACTTCAAAGTTGGTCTATAGTTCGATCATGCATCATTCATGCATATCCATGTGATTGACCGAGCATCACTACACTCCCATAGCCCATGAAACTGCGCTATCCAATCAATCTTAACATGCTAGTCCATTATTGGAAATCATTTATGTCCAGTTTAATGATTCCGAAATAGGAACTTAAATAATATATGAATTTAGTTCACCTGTGGGGTTTCATTCAAAAGGTCATTAACCTAGTGAGCCCATCAATTCATAATTATTTTGGACATTTTATTTAATCTTGTAACCACGATTAAATAAGATTAAAACTTTGTTCCAATTGATAAACATAATTCTGCAAGCTAATGTATTTACTTTTGTAATATGCTTTCTCAAAACATACACAACTAAAATTACATAACTTGCTTCAATCCAAAAACCTTAGTATGACTCTCATACCTTGGTCGTGGAAGGGGTTCAGTAAGTAGAGTTCATGAGACATTCTCATAAACATGAACTTTGCAATTTCTAAATCTTATAATCATTTTTATCTCCATACACTAAGAATTTTCCTTCGCCCTTTCGCAAGGAACTTAGGAATTTCTAATTTGTATTCCAACGTTACATTGGATTTCGATTGAAATCTATCATCACTTGTTCTTTAAAACACGTGAATCAAATAGACGAGTATAGTCCATGGCACGCATGATGCGTCCTTTGCAAATTGCATAAGGATCATCACTCAAATCCTTAATTTCATTATCCCTTTCTCAAGGTATTGAATCATTAAGCAACGTGCCATGTCACAAGGGATTGAAACTCTTTTCAATATAATGTTGACCTTATAAGAATCTTATCAATATAAGCTTCTTAACCAAAACTCAAACATCCTTCGAGACCTATCTATATAGATCTTGAATTCCAAATGTACTCATCTTCTTCAAGATTTTCATACAAAATGCATTACCCACCACTTGACTCTTCAAGCAATGAATAATTGCTCTTTATACTAGACCAAGAAGACTTCATAGCTCCCACTAAACATCTTGTACACACAAGACCTTTTCTTCATTTTACAAGAACATCAAACGATTTGATTAACTCACAAAATTAAGAACATTAACTCCCTAATGCTAACTTCAATCCATTATGGATCTTTTATGCATCCCTAGGATTATTGGATCTCCAAACTTTTGATTGTATCACATACAAATCTTATTTCATGAACAATTTCAAGAAAGTGTTTTGAAATCCATCTACCAAATCTTATAAGGTAGAAATCACTAAATATCTTTAATAGATCTTTGCAACATGTAAAGGTTTCATCGTAATCATAGTCATACTATGAATTAGTTGAATCCTTTAACAAGTCTTTGCTTTAGTTAGAAAACATTTTTCTTTCTTGTCTGCTTTGCTTACAATGGGTTTCACCCAATTTAGGCAAATTATTCAAGTGTCATACACTTGCTTACAGACTTAGGATCTATTTCAGACTTCCTGGTTTTAAACCACTTGGAGTCATAACTTGTCAAATCATCTTTATTACTTGCATAATCATCATGTTCCAAAATAAATATTTTAGAACTCTTAGTCAATATGAAATCATATTTCTTTGGCTAAGTTTTACGTATGCTAGTCATCATTGTGGGTTTTTATGCAACAATTGAAACTCATACAACAACTTTGTTTAGTTTTCAATGAGAAACGACAATAGAGGATGTGCACTTGGAATGTACTACCTTCGACACATGGTTATTAATCCCATTACACTTAATGAGACCACGCGTTGTCATTTGTAACATGAGGTGAATCATGCTCATATTGTTGCTGTTATTCGATAACTTCTCAAATTTCTTCGAGAATTTCGAAATCACTTTTCTTGAACTCTTTCAAGGCTCTCGAACTTTTCGAGATTCTTATACTCCCACTTGCCTTTTGAGGAGGCATATTTAGCATAGGGTGAACCAACCAAGGTTTTGAACCATGTTTGTTTGTTGCTTTTCTCGAACTCTTTTGAGATTAACACTACTCCCACTTGACCTTTTGGAACAATTTCCATAAGGGCACCTACTTGAGCAACAACCATTTTGTGCTAAGTATGGTTTGTGTAGTAGTACGTCGTGCTCTATATAGGAATCGAACATGCATCAAACGGTTTAATACATGTTTTATTCCTTGCTTTGTAGAAGGACTTAATAAGAACTTTTCTTATCCATATCACATATGAAGCCTTTGCTACATTTGATTTGACGTATGTAGTTTGTTTAGTTTTGTAGCTTTTCTTAAAAGTATATCCCTTGAACAATGGTTGGAAGATAGGTAATTTACATCCATTATCAAAATATATCTCATATAGATTGATAGCTTCCTTCATAAACACTTCACAAGGTTTTCTTTCGGAGTTTGTTGTAAAACGATTTCACAACTCTTGGATGTTTATCAATGTCTTGGCTTAAATTCTCATTATTACGAGCATATCGCAATATTTCGAATGTGTTGCCAAGTACATGTCTTGACTTAAATTTTCACAATTACAATCATATTGTAATGTAATCATTTTCTTGTCAAGTTGATACTGAACTTCATACTGAACATTTTGAACTTTTCAAAATCTTCACTTCCATGCTTCAACTAAGCATAAGTAGTGATCGTATCACAAATGAAGTTTCGTTGTCCGTCTCTAGCCTTTGAACCTTTGGTTTTCTTACATCAATATGTATTTGACCTCGAGTTCACATCATCATTTCTCTAAATGGTGACTTAGTCATAATTTCAAATTAGAATGTAAATTACATATATCAATAGATTCATAATCTAATGATATTGAAAGTCCATCCCTTTGGATCTTCCGCATGCAATTTTTTTTTCATTTTCATTCGAATTAATTGACATATTAGAGATAACTTTTATATATATATATAGAAATGGTTTAATTATTTCTATCATATAGAATTTTTAAAACTATTTAGCAATTCAAAACACATTATGACTCAAAGAGCATAGAATAACATTTATTCTACGTTTTGAATCTTCGATGTTTAGTCATTACTAACATTGAATGGTGTTTTGATAATGGCAAGAATGAATAACATTTATTTAATCTAGTCAATTATTAGTGGTGAAATACTAGTTCTACTTGTAAAGTTGCAACTTTTGCTTCCAAACTTGTAGATTCTACTTGTGAAGTAGCAACATTTGCTTCTAAACTTGTAGATTTATTCCTCCTTTAGCTAATTTCTTCCTTTAGTTCAACCAAATTGTGCAATGAATGATCTAAACAAGACATCATATGTCCAAGAAGTAGCAATATGCTAAATCAATTTCTATAGTATACTTCTTAAATTGGAACATTTCCATTCTTTACCTTCCAACTATATGAGGTAGTTTCTAATCAATTGGAATTCATTTATTTAATTTTAAACATTTGTTGTTCATAACAACCTTTAGCATGTAAGTAGTTCTAGGTTTGAGAAGTAGCAACTTGTTTGCATTTCTTGGCCTATAACTTCTTAATGTAATCCTCATATATTCCTAAACCTTTCCCGTTTGAGCCACCTAGAACATTTCTCTTAGGTTCAAAATGATACTTTACTTAACTACTTTAAGCATATTTCTTGATTTTGCTAGGTCTATTCAATCACTTTCATATTTGAGTTTAATCAAATATTAAACTCTATATAAAGTGGATGAAGAATAGCGTCATTTGATCAACTTTTGATCATAGAGATGTCCAATCATTTTCTTATATTCAATCATATTGAAGATAAGAGATTTTATTGGACTTGTACACTTGTCTTTTGAGGGATTGTACCTCTCATCTCATTATATCCCTTGAAACATTTTTCAAAATGAAGATGTGTTGATATTTTACTCAAACATTTTGAATAAAACCAACTTTAGACATGTGACATGAATTTCTAAAACTTGCCTTTTAGAACAATCTTAGCAAAATTGGAATATAGGTTTGTGGATTATCTTTTAAACCCTTTTGAGAACGTTTCTCAACTTTATTTTCAATCGAGGAAATTATATATAATAATAAAATTAGAACGACATGTTACTTATAAGTAAACGCAAAAATTCAATTATGTTTAATAAATTTAAAGTACCATAAGCAAATTAAATTGGTAACTTTAAAGCATTTCATTCAATTTTAAATTGATCCCTATTGAATTAAATGATTCCAAGATCCTTTATTCGTGCAATAATTAACCGGACTTTGGCCTTGCCATCAACCATTACATTTTCAAGGTGAGTAAACTCTTTACTGATTACAACTCTTTGTAATTCTTGGTTGAATAATTAACCATCACATGTTTAATTATTACCCTTAGCTTCAAGGTTCTAAACTTTATCTTTAGGTAACCTTGTTGAGTATAACCAATTAAAAGTGTAGAATTTGTCCTACCCCCACTCCCCAATGAAAAATATGATGCCCATCTTTGGCATGACCCATCATAAATGTCAAAGGTTTCATCGGGTTTTTAATTGGAAAAGCTGCCTCAATATTACTGGGATCTAGATTTATTATGTTGTGATTAAATAGTGAACTCTAGCGCATCATCACAAAACATCAATAAAATCTAACATGCATAAAATACTGAATGCATAAATAAGACATAGCATGGCCCCTAATCCTAAGAAAACTAATAAAGTAAATGCTCCCACTTGAATCATCATGGATCGCATCCACCTTGCTCCTTTGGGCCTTCACTTCATGGGCTTCTTGGATTAACTGCAACCTGTAATTCTACTCTATTCTATCTACTACTTAAATAAAATAAAATAAAATTACAAAATACTTTATCGGTACGTAGACCGTATTAAGATTACAAAAATACATCACGATGCGCAGATCGTATTTAGCAATCTACTGGGCCATTCTAGTCATTATATAGCAATAAACAACATCATATATTATAAAATTGCCACATAATAAATCACTCATCATGCTTTCCTAAACTATAACATCGAATGATCATAATTAAGGAAACATGGCATCTAAATACTCATATTTTAATTAATGTAATTAGATAATATCATATATTATTCATGATCATCAATAAAATATCATATATTCTAAATTGGTCATGAGATAGAATCAAATCTTATTTTAATCTTAAAAGATAAATCATATTTATCCTCAAAGATTATCCTAACAAAGTTAGGAAATTCTATCCTAATTACTAGCCAATCACAATATTTTAAATCAATTATATCCAAAAATAATTATGGGATAATCACATTATTTAAATCAATTATTATCCTTTTGGAATATGCTCAGAATATCCTAACAAATCTTATCCATAATTAACCACTTTAATTTAGGATAATTACCAATTTAACAACTTAAATATGGATAATATCAAATATAACAACTTTTGAATATTTGATTTTATCCTAAAATAAAAGATTTTATCCGAATAAAACCAATTTCATCTTTTAAAATAAAAGATCATATTTTCAAAATATTTTAACTTATCCAAAATAAAACTGATTTTATCCCAAAATAATTCATAATTATCTTGAAATAAATTTTCAAAAACTGATTTTTTTTTTTTTTTTTTTTTTGAAAAAACCGTGACTGCACGGTTGCTGGCCACCGTGGTTGGCTAGCCGGAGCTAGCCACGGTGGCTCGCCGCTTTACAGCAGCCACTGCCGCAAGGCAGCAGCAACCAGCAGCAGCGTGCAACGCTTGCACAGCTGCTGCCCCAGCCACCAAGACCGCCGCCCTCCCTTCCCTTCCCTCTTGGACCAACGCCTGGTCGGCAGCCGCCGTGGCTGCGCCACCCAGCCGCGGTTGCCGACCTTATATAATTTTTTTTTTTGTGTTTTAATTTAATTAAAATAACATTTATCCTAATTAAATTAAATCAGTCCATAAGATTAAAATTAAATCACATTCAACTTTAAAATTAGGGTTCATCATAAAATTAATCCCAATTTAATTCTAACATTTAAAATTAAATCTATGATCATACATAAAACATTTTTATGCATAAATCAACCCAATTAAAATTATGAAACATAAAACAAATCGAATTAAATCAAAATCAAGCACAAAAATCATATTTTAGGGCTAGGATTTTCGAAAATATTCGAAATTAGGGTTCTAGGGCTCGAAATTTTCGAACATATTAGGGCTTAGTTCGGTCCTCTTCATGGCTATTTGAGCATAATTAAATCGCATTTAATCTATTCCAAAAGTTTAATCACATTAAATATAATAATTGAACCATAATTAATTATTCTCCCTCCTAATTGAATTAAAATTGTGGATTATCAAAGAATTATTGGCAATATGCGTAAATGCAATAGGCTAACTGATACCACTGTAGGAGTTTATAGGTACTACGCAGCGGAAATAAACATGAATCATATTCATATAGTACCTAATCCAAGGATCTAATGCATAACACATAAAGCACAAATAATTGTACCTTTGAAGCGTGATTCCACGTGCGATCGAGCAAGAACAAAAGGGAGATAAAGAACCCCAAGCGTGATTCCTCTACTTGGTCCACGGGCTCAGATTAAGACCTCCACTAATGCTAGTTAGTCGTGACTGAACGCTTCGATCAACCTTCAACGGAGAGGAGAGACATACTAACCAAGAACCACCACGATAACCACCACACGCGCCACCAAGGGGTGGCCGGCCGTACGGACGTGAGGGGAGGATGAGGGCCGTGAGTTGGAGAGAGGATTAGGGTTTTGGGATTGGTTGCATTGATGTCAAAATTCACAGTGTGTGAATTATGACTGCTCCTTACAAACCCTAGGCATGAATCTTATTTATAGATCTCATCTCTAAATATGAGCACATGTCAAAAGCCCAAAACCTAATTCCAATCTAACTATGCTAGCCCAATCCAATTCATGATTAGTTAATTGCTCATGAGGCCCATTAATGGGCCTCTTACTTGCTTAACCCAATACCCTTGTTGTGTGACCAATATAGGATCCATTCTAAAGGGCTTTGGGCTATTTGACTAGCCCAAAGATCATCTCTCATAGTCTAGCAACAGAGGATGACGCCCCAATAGAATGAACTTATTATCTCCATAATAGTGATCCTTGATATATCTAGTAATTGCACTTATCGAAGACATAATTCCTTCATAATGTTCTTCCCAACCTTAGCTTTATGAAAAATATGTGACATTTCTTTGATAATTATCACATTATCTTCAATTCCTCTCCCTTGAATAAAACTAGATTGTAAGGGACTAACCAAATTATTCAAAAAGGAACGAAGCTTACTGGAAATAATCTTAGTGATTAATTTATACACAGTATTACAATGCCCTATAGGCCTAAATTGAGTTAAATTTTCTGGTTTTTCAACCTTTGGAATTAAAGAAATATAGGATTTATTAATATCAGAATTAAAAGAACTATTAATAAAACTATCAGCACAGACCTTGTGAAGGATATTTCCTAAAGAATCCCAATTGGCTTGAAAAAATTTAGGTTGCACTCCATCATGACCAGGGCACTTCATTGGTTCCATATTAAAAAGACATATACGAACCTCTTCCAAGCTAGGAACAAAATTAGCTAAAGAATTATTTTCACTTATCGAAAGCTTATTAATAGGGTAAAAATTACCAGAACCTCCCCTATTATAAATTTTTATTGGAAAATATTTTGATAAAAAACAGTTGCCATATTCTTCAAAATTGAATCATCACTAATCCAATTCCCATTATAATCTTTTAGGCATAAGATTTTTCCTCTACTTTTTTTAATTTTGGCAACAATGTGAAAATATTTCGTATTAAGATCACCATTCTTGCGCCAATTAATGCCCGCTTTTTGAGCCCAAATAATTCTCTCCTTATCATAAATATCCTTTAATTCCTTTAGGAGATCTTTTTCTAAATTAATTAGGAAATTCGAATGATTTTTAGCTAAAAATTTCTGGATACCTCCAATTCTAGCTAAAAGTCTATCTTTTTTATATTTTAGATTCCCAAAAATATTATGATTCCAATCCTTAATTTTATCTTGAAAATTCTGCATTCCTAACATATAATCATCAAACGGTTCATGCCAATTATTAACAAAAAAATCTCTGAAACTAGGATGAGACAACCAAACTTTCTTGCAACGCAAAGGAAAGGAACCATTCGACTTAGGGTTAGCACAATTTATTAAAATAGGGTAATGATTAGAATACGTAAATGGTAGATGGAATACCTTAGTATGCGGGAATTGCTCCAGCCAAGCAGCATTACCAAGAGCCCGATCTAGGCGTTGCCTAATTAGAGTTGCTCCTTCTCTTGCATTACTCCAAGTGAACAGATTACCATTGTAACGCATGTTGAAAAGACCAGCAGCATTAGTGAAATTGTTCATATCTCTACATTGAGCATGTCTAAATCCACGCCCTCCAAATTTCTCAGATTGAGAAGTAACCTCATTCAAATCTCCAAAAAGCAGCCAAGGAGTATTAGGAGGGGGAAGGTCAGCTTGCATGTCCCTCCACATCTCATGTCTTTCTTTATGAGTGGACGGAGCGTGCATCCCAGTGATCAAAGCCTCCTTATTCAAATTTTTGAAGTGAAATAAGGCATGAAAAAAGGAAAAATCCTCTTTAAAATCGGCTACATCAACAACATTTTTCCAAAAAAGCCATATACCACCTCTTTTGTCATTGGCCTCGATAGCTTTAAAGTCATGAAATCCCAACTGCAACATTACTTGCCTAGCTCTTAGATCATCAGACTTAGTTTCAAGAAATACGAAAACAGCAGGACGATGAATATTTACCAAATGACGTGCATGCGGAATGAACTCATCTCTACAAGCCCCCCTAACATTCCAAAGAATGAACTTCATCTTCAAATTCGGAAGAGGCCTCTGAAGAGTGACAGAAGGTCGATCAGTCGGTTGTGGGTTCGGAGGAAGATAGTACACTTCCCAATCCCTCCAGAACTCGTCCATCCCTATCGGCAACACATCCTCTAGAGATAACGGGGTCATCTGAGCCACAATCTCCCTCGGCCCCTATAGAAATCGGTAATATCTTATCTGCATTTGCATCCCCACCACCGCTTCCTGAGAGATGAAGGTTGCGATAAGGCGATTTGCCATGTTTTGACCTCTGGTTTCTAATCGCAAGTGAAAAACAAGGATTCTTCTTGGAATTTGAAAGGGGAAGGTACGATTCCTTTCCTCCGCCCTTAAGATTGATAGCGCTTCCTGCCTCCTTTTCAATGCATCCAACAGTCTCACCGCTCCGGTGAGCTCCGTCGGAGACCCCGGCCTTTTCTTGATCAAAAGCGTTTTTATCATCGGAGAAGTTGGAAACAATTGCAGAGTTTTCGCCTTCGACCCCGATCCCGACCCCTGCTGCAATTCGTAAACTGGAACACCCTGTAGAATTGGCTCCTTCCCTCGAGCTTGAGCATTGAATTCCTGATCCGAAACCTTTCGTCTCTGATAAGTTATCATGGGAAGTATTTGAGGAGTTGAAGATTGGTTCTGGTCTTGCATGGCTAGAATTTAGAGAGTTTATTTTGTTTAATTGGGAATCTGAATTGATTTCTAATATATGTGTAGAAGAGGTATGATTCTCTATGGCCGACTCACCAAGAGAAGAGTGAGGGATTAAAATCAACGGCTCAGAGTTATCATCAAGTTGCATTTCTTCCAAGTGTTCACTCGGATTTGACACCTTAGCAGTAATGCCACTTGTTGTTTCCAATGGCTTACCTGGAATATCATCCACCATCATTACTTCTAAATCCTTGGTATTATTATTAACTGCCTCTAAATTCAAAATTGGAGCAGTTTCAATATTGTTAACTACCTCCCTAATTTCCTCATTAGCTAAAGCAACATTAACAACTTTATTTGGAACCAAATTATCTAAATCCTTTATAAGAACAGGATTTGAAATATTATTATTGACAACTTCCTTTTTTTTATAAACAAAAGTATTTTTATTAGTAATTAAACCTTTTTTATTGTTGTTATTATCAACAATATTCGATTTACTACTCTAAGAGTTGTTATTATCAACTCTAATCTTAGAATTAGCATTAGGAACATTATTTTTTTTGCTATTCTTATCCATCAACTTAGATATAGGCTTTCTTTTGTTAGTGACTAAAGTCCATGGGCCAAAATCCCCATGTGACTCATTTTCAACCAACACTTGAAATTGATTGGAATTTGAATGAGACCCAACTAAAGTGATGGGCTTTGAGGCTAAGGAATTATCAACTTGAGGTCCAATAAGAGAGTTAGGATGTGCGACATCACATTTAGAAGTCAAAGAACCTTCATTAGAAGAAGAAGTCAAAATTGAATTCCCACTCTCCCAAGCTTGCTGTCCAACAGAGACTGATTTACTTCCCACTTCACTTGACTTGTTCAACATGCAAAGAGATTGTACATGACCCACCTTGCCACAAGTAAAGCACAAGTTGGTGATATTCTCATACGAAATTGTTTGCCACGCGCCTCCTATCCAAACTTTTGACACCAAAGGCTTGTTTAGATCTATCTCAATGCATACTCTGGCGTATCTCCCTCTTGTGAGCCTATCAATCGCATAATCTACACGAATTGGAGTTCCAGACAGCTTAGCTATTTCAAACAAGGCTGTTTTATCAAAATATTCCACAGGAAGTTCAGTAAATCTGATCCAAACTGTCATTTTATCAAACGGATTTTCCGATGCTCTGAAATTTGGCCTCCATTTTGTCATCATTAAATAATGATCAAAAACGAACCAAGGACCACCAAACAAAGCCCTTTCATAATCATCTTCCATTGTAAATCGAAAGAGGAAAACATTATGGCCAAGATCAATTGTTTCTAATCCCCCTTTCACTTTCCACATTAGACGAGCTCGATTAAGCATAAAAGCAGGACGAATAGATGCTCCCAAGCATTTACCCATTAAGGTCAAACCCCATGGTTTTCTCAAACGATCCAGAGTCAACTTATCAAATCTAACTGATAAGTTTGTATCAGGACCCAACTCCTCCTCCTGAGACCATTCAGTCGAGGTAGCTACAATTTTTTTTGCTTCTTCAAACCACTGTGAGGAAGTAGCAACAACTTCTCTAAAACTAGCTATTGATAGAGATTTTTGATTTAAATCAACCATCTCCTCATCATCATGATGAGGAGGATCAGGTGGATCTTTAGAATCCACCATTACAAGCTGCAAAGAACTTTAAGAAAACACTTCTTTTCTAGAGAGAGAAAACTAGAGAGAGAAGAGAGAAAAGCCACGGGTATAATCTTTTCTCAAAGTTTTTCATTATGTATCAACAAATGTTCCATATTGGACTACTTGTTTTGAAATAGTTATGATTTGTCTTACTTATTATTATTTTTAGTTTAATAACTTATATACTACTATGCACTACTACTACTACTTCTTACTTATATATTATTATTATTATTATTATTATTATTATTATTATTATTATTATTATATTACTAAAGATTAGTTTATAAAAGTAAGTATTAATTTTATAAAAAGTAATATTTAAGTTGTTCATGCACAACTAGTTTAGAGTTTGTATTATGTCTTTGGGTTTATTGTTGAAGAGTTATTGAATAAGAGTTATTGGTTATTGTAGGGAGAGTTTCAAGTTCGTAATTAGTAGTTCCGTACTTGTGTGCAAAGATCAAGGTACATATTCGTGGCTAGATCTTTAACTATGTGATTTTATATGCAAATGTGTTTTATGTTTTTAAATGATGAACTATGTTTGAATGTTGAACAAAGATTTATAAATCTTTATAATCTAAATTCTATAAGCATGTTTCAATAAAAACGATTGTTCGATCTTAAATATTTAGATGCTTTATGAGCTTGTTTGTTAACTTACTTTGTTTACCAAATTGTTTAAAAGGGGGAATGTTATCATTTTAATCATCCCATACATGGGAATTGGAAGATTGATTTATCAAAGATGTTTATTGGATTTTTCTTGACTTCCACTATGCGGAGACAAATGATAAGACTATGAGCTTTGTATGATCTAGTCTTTCCTTGAGTATAGACTATATAAATGAGTTACTAGCTTGAGGGGTGTGCACACTTAGTTGGAAAAATTGTTTATGAAATGGTTGATTATTCAATCTTTGTTGAAAAATACTTTAGAAAATTATAATTTTGGAATGTGTTTCCAAAATATGAAATCTTGCCTATGGAAAGTTCGAATAACCAGGTTTTATGAGAATTATATATTTCGGAAGAAAATTTTAATCAACTAAACTAATTTACGTGTTTAGCACTTATATGTACTTAGCGTTTTGCTAACGCGTATTTCTCTTTTGTTTTGGCTTGGCCCTACTTATCATTCATGATGAGTAGATAGGTGATGGCGATGACTCAACGTGAGCTAAAGGTTGCATCGGGGACGAAGGGCAAAATCACTTAGTCTAGGTTCACTATTATGAATTAGTATGAGTACCATTTGGATTTATGTTTCAAAAAGATTTATGTTTCAAAACTATTTCTATTTTCAATTAATTAATGAAAGCTAAGATGTATTTCTTCCATTGCAAGTCTCTGTTTTTAAAAGCCTTACGTTATCACGTGGCAGTAATACTCCTAAGCTACTCTCTTAATCATGTTTTGTGTGATTATTATTGGAAAGTAATTTGGGAGTGTTACATAATTTTAGTTCCGGAAATTTTTGGTATAAGATCTGTTTGGGTCAAACACTTGGGTCAATTTTGGGTTGGGTCATTTCGGATATCGAGTCAACTTTGAGTTGAAATCGGGTCAACTCTATTTTCAGATCGGATACGAGTCGAGTTGGTTAGATTCGGGTCAAATTGGGTTATTCGGATCGGGTCATTAGGATTGCCAAGTTTACCCCTAAGGCCCCAACTTGCCGAGAGGCCACGAGGAGTAACGCGCTGACGGTTGTTAACTACTCCCTCCGTCTCCTTTTAATAGTCCCTTATGGACAATTTAGTCCCAAAATGTTCACCCGTTTGCTTTTTTCAACAACCATTAATATTAATTTTTTTACTAAAATTTCCTCTAATTTGCAACAATATTTGTACCAATTTAACTTTTCCATGTAAATTTTGTTTTTCCATGTACTATTATTACTTTCTCTCTCTACTTTTTTGCATACCCAATGTCAATTTACTTTTTCAATATACTTTAAGTATTCTTATTTGTGTTTATTAATTCCCGTGAAAAAATGCCTAAAAGGGACAATCAAAAGGGGACGGAGGGAGTACGTATTTACCTCGAAGAGCTGTCTCTAATTCTCTATAGTCGTGGCAAAAAAAAAAAACCATTGAGACGATCATAATAATTCAGACAATTGAAATCGAAGATGACAGAGAAAGAGAGAAAAGGGACAACCAGCACTTCCGGTGCAACTCCCCCACCAGATCCTGTTCAACCGGAACAACAGCCTTATTATGGGACTTTTCAAGGGGTTGCCTGTTTCACCCAACCACCGCCTCCGCCGGTTATCGGTTTCCCTCAGCCTGCTCCTCCGCCTGGTGCCACCATCCTTTCCAATTACTATGCGAGGGGTTATCAGACTGTTCCTGGTATCTTCTTTTTGTTTCTTCTTTTTTAATTTCATTATCATTTGATGATTTTGTTGGTTTGTTTGGATATAATTGTGGGAATTCTGAATTATTGCTAAATTATTGTTGAATTGTGCATCTTCTTTGGGTTATTAGATGGTGTAATTGTATTGTTTTTGGGTAGTTGTTAGGTATGAGGGAATGTATTAGTGAGTTTTTTTTGGAGTGAAATAAGAAGCTAGAGATAATTTATTGAGCATATGTTGATGGGAAGTTTTCCGATTGCTTGCAAATACCCGAATTTTCGAGCTTTCTTTGCGAGCCTGGCGGGTGTTGCTTTTTTAATTATGGTAGTGGTGTTTGAGCTGACAATTTGGTGACTGAAATTGAATAGAGTTGGTATTTTCATTGATGGATTTGCAAATTGGCTTGAAATTGTGCAATTTAGATTATGCTAGTGCTAAATTGCTTATTGGGCATCCTTATGAATTTCAAGGTTGGGCATGGATTTGGGTGGGGTGAAGGAGTGTTAGATTGGAGGAAGGAAGGAACTAGGTGATGAGGTTTGATTTTGTGAATAAGGATCTCAATAATTAGTTCTTTTATGATACGATATTGGAGAATGTTTTGAATACCTTAATTTAGCTGGAGCTTGAACCCTTATGTTGGAGGTTTAAGTGGATGTTTCATATTGCAATATTAATCTTTGTGACGACCCTAAATGTATGCACTACCTCTATTTCTTATTATTTGCTACTTTAGAGGGTTACATGGACATCTGGACAACATTTGTTTGTGAGTTTTAAATGGAGAGAAAAAGATAGTGATGCATGTGATGAGGAGAAAGATAGAGAAAATAAAAACTTAAAAAGGAAAGAAAGCATTTGTTGTTAATAATATGAAACATTTATTTTTGGCAAATGTTGCAAATGATATGAAACGGAGGTAGTATATATATTTTGATAGTGTGACGACCCTAAGCAAGCTTAATGCTATTTTTATTTGGGAGCCCCATTTAACATAGTGGAAATTGTTCCATATGAGCAATAATATGAATTATTAATCTCTATTACCATACTCTGGGGACAAGGACTTAATATAGATATAAAAATGAGGCTCTGAGATGGTCAATACATTTATGGTATAGTTTGTAGCATGTATACCCTATAATATCTCTGGCTAGCAAGTGCCATAAAGAAGTTCTAGTAACAAAGTAATTGGTTCAGTTTCTTGTTGAGAATTAAGTTAATTTGAATACGTGTGTTTTTAACATGCCTATATCTCCCTCCTCCAGCTACCACAACCTTTGTTCATCATCACTCATTCCTCTTGTCTATTCACCACCACCGTATTCCCTTTATCTTTCATCCAAGCCCCCAACCACATTCTAGAACCAGGTTCACGAGTATCAGATCACTGGTGAAACACAATTCATCTTGCTGAAATTGGCTTCTCGTTCTCGAGACCCATAAACAAAATTGACTAAAGTCTTTGGTTGATTTGATTTACGGCTGGCCTCCAAATTACTTTTTTCACCTCCCTGTTTTAAGTAATCACTCATGAGTACAAATTGAACTATAGTTTGATTGAAATAAAATAATCTGACACCTCTCCACTCCCCTTTAAAAAATTTGTTTTGATTGTAAGGTGATACCGAAGAACAACATTGATTTTTAATTCTCTATATTTGAATTGAATCCAGTCTAGTAAGGAATTAACTTCAAGGTGAGCTGAGAATTAGATGTCGGAAAACAAGGTCCAATGTTAAGGCTATGGTAGATAAAATTATTAAATAAGCTATATGGGTGACAAAGGAGGACTCTTAACTCTAATTTGCTATAAATGAAGGCGTGCGTTGTAAAGTGCAAAGGGATTCCTATGAAATCAACTCAAATCAATGGCGCACAAGGACACAACATGGTGGAATGAGACTGCAAGAGCAGCAATTAAGAAGATGAAACATTGTCACAAAATATAAGGAAGCTAATAGGCTGCTTGGTCGATGGGAGTGGGAGTTTGGGGGTCAGGTAGTGGGAATTGAAGGATGGGAATTCATAATTTATTTTATATTCCCCATCTTTGGTTTGACATGGTATTGGAAATAAGATTGGGAATAAGAATATGAAGTTACTACTTTACCCTTTTTAACATTGTTAAAGTTTTAAGGTATATTTTCATTTTGCTGAAACCAGATAATTACCTATTTTATTACGATCTTGCCCTAGGCAATAGAAGTATGGGGATAGAAGCTAAATAGTCCCAAGCCTAATCGCACTAGCTAAACCTTTATCACTTAAACAAACAAAAGATTTTATTGACATGGTATTAAAAACTCCCATTCCTATTCCCTATACCCCCACATATCAAACACCTTCTGAAGGCAAGACAAGAAAAGCTCTTTGCGAGCTTGGGTTGAGCTATATAAGGATGAAGTGTGTGAAGGGCAAAAACCAAATAATTATTTGTTAATGGAAGCCAAGTTGGTGTACAAGACATCTGTATTGAGGATTAGGAGGTCAATTGGAGTTACATTCTGAGATTTCAAAAAATAGAGGTAGGGAAAGCATTGAAGAATATGAAATTGAGGAAAGTTGTAGGGTGGTATTCCTCTCGGAAATGCTTGGGAAGAATAGTATTGAGTGGCTGACAAGTTTAACAACATTTGAGAACAAATAACATATTGTAATATTGGGGGAAACACACTTGGGTTCTTATTTATTTGAACAAAGGAGATGCATAAGATTGTTCAATTTATCGAGGGATCAAGCTTATAAGTCATACAATGAAGCTGATAACAACATTTGGAGGACAAATAACATATTGTAATATTGGGGGAAACAAACTTGGGTTCTTAACTTGGGTTCTTATTTATAAGAACAAAGGAGATGCATAAGATTGTTCAAACTATCGAGGGATCAAGCTTATAAGTCATACAATGAAGCTGGGGGAGATAGTGTTAAAATAATAGTGATGAAATGTCCTAATATCTTATTTAATATCTTTAGTCATGTGATACATGTAGAAATACTCGTGCAGATATCACTGGAGATGCACAACACCACAAATAATCATTCACTAAAAACTTAAAAGAAAATGAAAATAAATCACCAAAAAAACTGCTCTCTATTTCTATTTCAACTTTGCACAGAATTCTACCTATAAGAATTGCATGTTTAGTGTTGTTTTAGAACTTCCTTATTTTAAAAAAGCAATGCCTTGGTACAATCATTATATATCTGCATCTCCAATTGCATTATGACTTATTTTTCTAGCAGTTTGTTTATTTCTGAAAAATTAGATTTACTCCTATGGAATATCGTTGAAAATTTTGAAGGAATCATAAAAATATATGTCTAGGAATATTTGGAAGTTTTGAGAGGTTCAAAGGAGGAGAAGGATCCATTATGGCAATCTGCTAGATGGCTATAGCTTGAATATTGTGGATAAGAAGAAATGACCATTTTGTGAAACAAGTTTTTTAAGTCGGGAGTTTTTGCTAGGGTAGGACTGTGTATCTTGCTTCTCTATGATCCTTTTTCCATTGCCCATATTTCAATTTTATAGTTCTGGTTTTAGTGATACTCAATTTGATTAGCATGCTATTTCTTTCTTTCATTTTTTACCTGACTTTTCTTTTTTTTTTGATAAAAAGTCTTGTGTCATGAAGAAATTATCTATAGTATAAAGTTGATGTCTAGATATTAGTGCCCCAATTCAGATCGATTGCCATACAGCCATAGTTGGTTTTTCATCTAAACTGAAATTATGTAAAAATAAATTTATTTTTATGAAGGGTAAAAAGGAACCCCATACAGCAAGTTTTATTGGATCATTGAAGAATCTAATGATGCTGGATTGCTGAACACTTTGGACAGTATTTTTTAAACATCTTTTAAGCTGAAGCAGAGTCTTTTATATGGAAAAAAATTGGTGCTTTGATTTCAAAACTTTTGATATGCTTAAAACTGTTCCTATAATTTCATAATTATGCTCAAGAAATCAACACTCTCCAGGAATATCTATTGAAAAGCTATTGGGACTTTTTTTTTTTGTTGTTGTAATTACTTTATATATGTAGTAGATTTTGTAGTGTTGAAGTTGTGTGTTTATTGACCATCCTTTTTATGGTAGGTTATGTCATTGCTGAAGGAAGACCTTTGAGGGAGCCAAGACTTCCTTGTTGTAGAATTGGCATTGGCTGGATGTTGTAAGTTTAATGTCTTACTTTTTAGCTCTGTCTATTATTTATTTATATAATTGTAGCTAGCTTCTTGTTTCATCAATTGACTTGATTAATCTATTAGCTCTTTTCTGGCCGAGGATCTAGTTATGTTTCTGGATCAAGCATCATAGAAATGCTTAATATGGTTTAAAACTAATGCTCGACAAATATGTGCATGCTATGGTGCTTTGTGATTTGTGGCTGCAGAATATTGATAGGAGTTGTCATTCGCTGCATTCTTTTCTGGATAGATAATAGTCTACAGCAAGCTATGTTAGTGGTGCATACTTGGAATACCTTTCTGGAAATTCATAGTAAAATTTGAACCTTTGAGTTGTTGAATGTTTGAAGCTTCATCTGATCCTTAGCTTGATATAAATTATGCATGTGGTTTCCCTTAGTGTTGTTGACTTACTATATAAAGTACACTCTTTGATCCTTTTTTTTTTTTTTATAATTTTTGAGCAATCTCACACATGTCAAGTCTTTGGTATATGTAGTTGTAATTGCATAGTTAGTATTGAGTGCATTTGATATTGTATTGTTCTTGTTAAATAATATACGATGTTATGTTGCCATTATGTTTAATGTCTAGCCATTGGAGTGAAGATATCTCCATAAGCAATACCAACATATGGAGAGTAGCCTTTGATAAATATTGATTAATCTGGCCTTGTATCTGCTGGCAGAGCAATTTGGGTTTAAAAATAAAATAATAGTAATAACAAAATAAAATAGAGAGGGCTTGAAGAAGAAGTAAAAGAAGTGCTTATGTCTATCAATTAGCTCACATGTTTCATTCTTCTGAAACACCTTTAATTCATATTCTTTGGTTCGGTCACTTTGTGACACCACAATTTTGGGTTTAGATCCCTCAAAGATCTTTAGAATAGGCCGTTAACTACGAAATACAACTTTAGGATTCAAATTTAGAGATTTAGCTTGCACAATAGACAGCAATGTATGTTGCGGACCAAATTGATGTTGCCTGGATCTAATTCTTGATCTTTATTCTGATGATACGGCTTATTATTTTGGATAATTTTATTTCATCCCTCTTTTCTTTCTGAAGCCAATTTAGAGAAAAAGAGAGATTATTATCTTTGCTTACATTAATTTCACCATGCTCGGGTTCAAGATGTTGTAGCAATTAAAATGTGAATCATAGCCAAGGAAGAATTCTTTTTAAGCTTTTGTATCTAGCTTGCTTGCTTCTTTGAGCTGGTAATAGTGGTTGCAAACTGAACCAAAATCTCTAATACTCCCTCTGTTCATGAAAACTCAATTCACTTTCTGTTATGGGGTGTTTTGGCTTTTACATTATTTCATTTTTGGCAAACCCATTTTATTTTTACCTTACTCTCTTTACCCTACACTATTTACACCCTCCTCCCACGCCGATTTTATTTCTCCTTTTCTTACACCGACCTACCTTTTTTACTCCATTTTACTTTATACACTTTTTTCTTGCACTTATTTACTCTTTTTGTCCCCAAACTTTCATAGAAACAAGAGTATACAGTTCCTGAGGAAAACTTTTGGAAACAAGAGTATATCTATATATCTAACTTTCCAAGATATCTATTTATATCAATATGTGTATATGGGACAAAGGAAGAAAATTGGACCTCTTGTATCTAGTTTCGACAATGGTTTGGTTTTGTAATTTCTACATGGTGGCCTTCAAGATTGAGAAATTGTATTTGGTGGAAACATTTTTACACCATATTTTCTAGTGACCCTCTACATGATTAACTCTATGTAGTGTCATTATATTATTAAATGGCTAACATTTCTGATTTTAGGCTCATTTTTAACCCTAATATCCTAACATACCCCCCAAATATTTAACTAACCCACATCACCACCTTCCACGCTCCACCCAACCCAAAACCAACCCTTCCCTCACCATTATTACCGGCCACTCCTTCATTATTCCTGCCTCACACCCTGCTGGCCAGCAGCCCAGCACCCTTCCTCCCTCAATCAACCCACCACCCTAAAACCAATTTTGGAAATGATGGCTGAGGTTCAGAAAGGAGCTGACAACAACAGTGCTGCTGCTGCAATAACTGTTACTTTCTCGGTGTTCAGGCCACAACTTCAGGTTCAAGCTATAAATGCTGCTGCTTCTGTTCAGTTCTACAGGGTTGCCTGGGTTAGGTTTTTGGGGTGGTGGGTGTGAGTTATCAGGGTGGGTGTGGATTTTCGGGGTGGCGGATTTGAGCTTTTGAATTGGGTGGAGTTTTCGTGGGTATGTGTTTTTACGATGAATTGGTTTTTTTTTTTTTTTTTTTTTTTGGGGGGGGGGGGGGGGGTATGGGTTTTCGGGGTGGTCGGTAAAGGTTTTCATGGTGGTGACTGGTGAGGATGGGTTTTGGGGAGGTGAATGGTTTTTGGTGGGTTTCAGCTTGCGAGTGTGGGTTAGGTGGTTTTGGTGGCTTAGGTGGTGGAGCTAGGTTATACCGTGATAGTGTGGTGGTTAACTAAGGGGTAGGTTAGTAATTTACTCACTATGCCCCTAAGCAAAAATATGGGCCAGACTTTAAAATCATTGACCATAAAATACTTTTACTCTATAAGAGATAATATAATCATGTCGGATCTTGTTGGATTCGTCTCATTATATATTTGATTGAAATTTAGTTTTATAATTATTACATGTATAAAAATGGAGATAAATTCGCTTTAAGACGTGTCTTAGAGACCGCGAAAAGTCAAATGGGGCAAATATTAGGGACAGACGAAGTAATTGATTAAGGTCAAATGGTTAGCCATAAATCAATAGGTTAGCTAATTCAAGTGGAATTAGGCCACTACATAGACCTAAGCAATTCTAGGGAATCACTTGAAATTATGGTCAATTTTTGTCCACTAGGTAGAAAATCCGAATGTAAAAGGCCACCATGTCAAAAAAAAAATTTGGAGATGATCCTGCTTGTTCAATAACCTGCTGTGAAAATATATTTTGCTTGATAAATGCACCCTTTTCATGAGGATTATCTTGTTGTGCTGCCCTCAACGTGGGGGAAATTTTAAATTCTAGTTCTACATCTCTCTCTATTGTTCTAATGTTCATCTTGACCCTTCTCTTTTTGCAAGGTTTATTTCGGGTTTCTTCTTTGCGGCCTTACCTTGGTATGTTGGAGCTATGATTCTACTTTTTGGCAGACTGGATTACAGAGAGAAACCTGGGCTTGTTGCATGCATGGTAGCTGTAAGTCTTTTTAGTTTTCCACTTTTTAATGTACTTCCTACAATGTTGTATAAAAGTAATCTTGTCTTGATGAACTGATCGGATTAATATAATTCTACTGAAAGTTGTTTTAAACTCTGATCTTAACACAACCCCCCCCCCCCCCCCCCCCTTCCTTTTCCCGGTTCCCCCTACCTAGGGAAAGGGTAAGAAAAGACAATCTAGTGTTTTTGTTTTAAAATCGTATATCTAACCTTATTTAGATTTTATTATGACATGGACCTTGGTGTTCATGTTCATTGAGGATATTACTTGTGATTATTAACTAATTTTCTTTCTCCGTCTTCCTTTTCTGATGCAGACTATTCTGTCTATAATTGCTATCGTATTTGGAGTAACAAATGGTGATGACTTCTGGTGACAACTTGATGTTTACAAAAAAAAATTGAAGTTGTACATCCTGCCTTCTTGCATGAAGCAACATACACCCTCCTCTTTTCCCTGTATGAATTTGCTGAAATCCTCGTTGAATTCGCTGTTTATAACATCTCTTATGTGTCAGATCCTATAGGTTGGTATAAATGTTCATTTGATACTTGAAATGTTATGGTACTTTGGCGCGGAGATTTGATAGTGCTCGCTGACAACAATATAATTTGTACAGTTTTGTGACTTGTTATTTGCTGGAAGAAGGCTGCTTGAACTGTTTTGTGTGTACGCGTATATTTCATCTTTGAAAATATAGCAATATGCTCTTTTGATGTATTTGTTTGGCCAACTCATACTGTGGATTTGTGGAGTAAGGGGTTAACTGGTCAATGGTTAAATATTATTCCCTCCGGTTAGTCCTTTACATATATAGAATATGTCTTTTATAAAGGATTTAAGGTTATCCACAGTTTGAACTTTGAAGGAAATAAAGCAAGCAATTAGGGTTGCACTCCGTAGTTATTGGTTGTTTAAGGAAAATTTGTTAAGAATAGACCTTTTGATTCAAAATTTTTGAAAGGTGAACATATTTAGAAACCAAACCTTAAAAATGAGTGAAATACTTCCAAAAGGAAAAAAGATGTCTGAGAGTTATTTCCTAAATCTGAAAGTGATTTACTAAACAAATCCTTACCTCTAAAATTGCTCAAGTTGCTAGCATAATTAAAGAAACATACTTGCTGTAAATCCAATCAATTTTATGGAGGAAATTCAAGTTATTCAATTTGAGTAACATTATTTGTTACTCAAAAGGCATGTTGGTAATTTGCACAAGCATTAATAAGGGTACTTTTAACTTTTTCATAATACACATTCAATTTTCTCTCCTCATTCCTCTTCTACCTCAACCATCCAACCACCACCATCATCATAGCCACCACCATCATCACTTCGTTGTCGCTGAATATAATTGCACACCACCACCACCATCACCTATGGTGGTTGAAAGTGATGCCGTGAAGCATAAGCTTTCTCTAAGGGGGTTGATATGACCCTAATTTACACCTTAACAACTAGAGTGTCTTTTTGTTCTCGCCGCGAAGCAGCTTTAAGTTCGTTATGGGTAGATCTGCCGGAATGGACATAAAAAATGATGGGGTCGGGGCTTGTGAGCAGCGTTGGGGTCATTGAGGAAGGAATACGGGAAGAAGACTGAGATGATGGAGATGGTGGTGGCGGCGAGGTGATGATTAGATAGATATGCCGAAAATGGTGGTTGGGACTTGTTCATAAATGAGAAATGAGGGAGGAGGAAGAAAGGGAAGAAGAAGCAATATTTACATGATATGCCATTTGAGTAAAACCAATTTGCTACTCATGGCAAGCTAAATATTATGAACTTGGCATTAGTAGACATTATGTTTTTAAAGAAAAAATAACAAAAGATCACAGATAATTTGATCAAATGCAAACCTATTATGGCTATTAATAGATTACCTAGACATTATGTTTTTAGAATATACTCGTAACAATTTAAGTACCTCTGCTAGACTGCTAGTTACTCTTCTCAATCGATGGAGGCCCGTTTAAAGTACAATAAATGCCAAGGCTAGACCAAGGTAGTGAGGTACAAGGATTGTTATTTGTTAGACATGACATCCAAAAAGAATTGGCGCAAGTATGTAACAAACTCAGTTCTACAACAAATGTCCAGCATACTCAGTAATACTCAACGGCATCACAAAAATCAAACTGAAAATCACCAAACCAAGATCTTTTAAGATGGTAAACAAAACAAATAGAGCTTGTGAAACTCATTTCTTGTCTAAGACAAACTATCATAAAACCATAGTGAACCATAATAATTCAAAATATGTTCTGAAGACAAAATTTTGGTCTCTGACTACAACTTGGCACAAGAGATCTGTCCTCACATGAACAAGTTAGGCCTTGATGCCTTGTATGTTGTCTTAAGCTTCCTGGATGGTGGCCTAACCTTCTTGAACACCATTGGGAACTTGATGTCACTGCTGTGGAACTGCTTGGTGCTCTCCCTCTTGCAAAGCTCATCGGGAACTGTGGCTGTCTTGATGATTTGAATGCATGGTGCCCTGACTCTGTGACGAGAAGCCATTTCACAGTACATCTGCTCAACAGCACCATTCAAGGTTGTATCACGGTACTCCTTGTACATGTTATGGTAACCGGTTCTGCTCTGGTACCGCAACCAGATACCATAGTTCTTGATTGTAGTAGGGTTCTTCTCATAGATCTGAGGTCAAATGATAAAATGATGAGAAAGAAAAATGATGCACAAAAACTAGAACTAATTCAGCTGACAACATAATATGCTACAATTGCTTCTCATTTCAATTCAAATTAACTATACAATATGCTGAAAGGTCAACGTGTTCACCCAGTTCATGTTCACTTTCCATAATGCCATTACGGTACAATATCAAATTACTAGTGCAATTACGTACGACTTCTATTCATTGACAGAACCAGGCTTTACATAATTACCGGTACAGTTTCTAATAAAAAAAGGGTTCATTTCATCACAAACAAAAGCGCTAACATGTCAAAACAACTATGAATCACATCAAAAGACTGATAATTCCATAACACTGGGCAAAAAGGCATGCCCAAATACAGTAATGTCTAAGGCAATTCATTGCACTCCGCAACATTACAAGAGTACTTCAATAGGATCAACACCTTAAACCGAACTCAATATATATAGAACAATGAGATAATTAAACAAATATAACATTTATCAGCTAATATTAACCCAAGAGAAATCTGTCATTCGCCGAGCGAAAAAACATTTACCGGTAAAAACCTACTACCCTAAACCTAACACAGCAAGCGATTCAAATTCAAGTACATATGAAGACCTAAAATAAGCCAAATTAAATAAACCCTAAACACATTCATAATCAAATTCAACGACATTCTTCATATGAAATTATAACTCTGATACAGAATATCCTAGTAACAAAATAACCACCATGTTGACAAAATTTATAAGAAAATGATTTAAAATATTATCAAATTACCTCATTAATGGCAAGAACCTGACCATTGCTTTTCTTAACCTTCTTCAGCTTCCTCAAAAAGTACCTACAAAAATAACAAAAACCTCCATTAAATCCCATCAAATTCATAAACTATCCAAAACAAAAAAAAAAAAAAAAAAAAAAAAAAAAAAAAGAACAAAGAGAGAGAAAATCTTACCAGAATTTGGACTTAGCACGGACCTCGTTGGTAGCCCAAAGCTTCATCCTGTAGATCTTAGGATGTTCATCGGACTCAGTAGGGAGAGCTCTCCCAACAACTTGGTATTGATGAAACTGCATTAAAATTAACCCAGAAATCAGCGAAAAATACCCAGAAAAATCATGAAATCAAAACAAAATCAAATTGATAAGATCTAATTGAAAGACTGAAACGAAGGAGAGAAGTGTTGATGATTACTGACCCTGTACTGAACCATTTTCGATGAGCTCAATCCCCCTTTCTCTCTCTTTCACTCTGAAAGGTTTAAGCTGCGGAATTGAAGAAGACAGAAATTAGGGTTTTCAAGTGATTTTATATGGACCGTTTTATTGAGAAATGAAGAAACCCTAAAGTATTGGATCTGTATTTGTATAAATGATGATGGGCCTTTTCAAAGCCTTATTCCATTAATCGGGCTTACTTGTAAGTTTAGCTGGTCATGGCCTCATGGGTAACTTTTTTTTTTTTTTTTTTTTTTCCCCCTAAAATACTCCAAAAGCTCAAAATCAAATTAAAAATTAAAAAAAAAAAAAAAATTATTCTTTTTCGAAAGATATATAGAATTTCAATTTATATGTTAAAGAGTTCAACAAGATGTGTTAAATGAAAAAAAAAAAAAAAAAAAGGAGTTTAACATTTGATTACACATTCTCGTCGATAATCATTTGTAAGTATAACTAGTCTTAAACTCGTGCAATGCACGACTGTTTATTGTATTGTAATTTTTTATTTTAAAAAATAAATATCAATAAAATAATATGGGATCTCAACATTATATATAATGGGTTGATATATATATTTTTTTTAGTATACTAGGGAGTTTAAGCGCGCTACGCTCGCTTTTAGTGTATAAATCGATTTGTTTTTCATATCTAGAAATATGGCAATGTTGGGGGTTTTTTAAAATATAATATTTAAGTATGGTATGAGTTTAAATTGAAATGTAAAATGGGCAATTTAGTTTAAATCGTGTATTGTAATGTAAGAAATGAATTCTCGTTAGAAAAATAAATGTAAAAAATGAATTGTCTGTGTTCTCACCTAAACTAATTGCCCTGAGTTCTAAGCTTTCTTTTTTTCCTTTAGTGATCTTTCTTCTTGAGTCATTTTTCTTCTTAATTGATATTTCTTAAGTGACTCTCTTTCTTTTTAGCATTTTAGTAACTCTTTTTCCTAAGCTAATTTTTCTTATTTTCATAAGTAATCTTTCAAGTGGTTTCCCTCTTTTTGTAAATGAGATTTCTAAAGTGGTCTCTCTCAAATGATTTTTCTTAAATGGTCTCTCTCTCTCTCTCTCTCTCTCTCTCTCTCTCTCTCTCTCTCTCTCTCTCTCTCTCTAGTAGGTCACTTCTTAAGCTAGTTGCCCTGATTTTATTTTCTTAAGTGGTTTTTCCTTAGTGGTCTCTCTCTCTCTCTTTTTCTCTCTCTATCTCTCTCACTAATTTTAGTAACCCTTTTTCTACACTAATTGTTTTTTCTTAAGCTGATTGCCTCAAATTTCTCAAGTGATCTTTCTTATAAGTGCTCTCTCTCTCTCTCTCTCTCTCTCTCTCTCTCTCTCTCTCTCCCCCCCCCCCCCCCTTAAGTTAATTGCCTCGATATTTGTATGTGATCTTTCTTAATTGGTGTCTCACCTCTCCAAAGCCAATTGACCTTATTTTCATAAATGATTTTTCTTTAGTGCATGTTTTCTCTTTTTCTCTCTTAAGATAGTCGCCTTGATTTTCTTAAGTGATCTTTTATGTAGTCTTTTTTTTTCTCTAGCATTTAGTAAATCTTTTTCCTAAGCTAATTGTATTTTCATAAGCTAATTGCCCTATCTTTCTTAGGTGATTGACCTTTCTTAAGTTGTCTCTCTAACTCATTGTTTCTTCTCTCCCTCTCCTAGGCTAATTGCCCTAAGATTTTCTCCTAAAATAATTGTTTATGATTGCTCTAGTTTTTTAAGTTATCTTTCTTTCTTTAGTGACCTTTTTTCTTGAGTGATCTTTCTTTTTCTTGAGTGATTTTTCTTTCTTAAGTGGTTTCTCTCACTAATGGTTTCTTTCTTTTACTCTCCTAAGCTAATTGCCCTAAGATTCTCACCTAAACTAATTGCCATGAGTTCTAAGCTATCTTTTTTTCCTTTAGTGATCTTTCTTCTTGAGTCATTTTACTTCTTAATTGATATTTCTTAAGTGGCTCTCTTTCTTTTTAGCATTTTAGTAACAATTTTTTCCTAAGCTAATTTTTCTTATTTTCTTAAGTAATCTTTCAAGTGGTTTCCTCTTTTTGTTAAGTGAGATTTCTAAAGTGGTCTCTCTCAAATGATTTTTCTTAAATGGTCTCTCTCTCTCTCTGGTAGGTCACTTCCTAAGCTAATTGCACTGATTTAATTTCTTAAGTGGTTTTTCCTTATGGTCTCTCTTGCTAGTGTGCTTTTGTATTTTCATAAGCTAATCACCCTAACTTTCTTAAGTGATGGACCTTTCTTAAGTTGTCTCTCTCATTCATGGTTTCTTTCTCTTCCTCTCCTAAGCTAATTTCCCTATGTTTTTCTCCTAAACTAATTGTTTATAAATGCCCTACTTTCTTAAGTTATCTTTCTTTCTTTAGTGATCTTTTTTTTTTTTTTAGTGATCTTTCTATATCTTGAGTGCTTTTTCTTTCTTAAGTGGTCTCTCTCACGAATGGTTTCTTTCTTTTCCTCTCCTAAGCTAATTGCCCTAAGTTTCTCACCTAAACTAATTGCCCTGATTTTTAAGTTAGCCGTCTTTTCTTTTGTAACATCCTAGAAATTCCTTTTTTTTTTAAAATACCTGTTTTGCCCTGTTTAAAACTTTAAATAGGAATATCTAAGACATTACTACCACCGTGAAAATGGCTAAGGCAACTATCAGAGACACACAGCGGAAGACTAATTTCAACCATTCAAAACAAGTCAACTTGGAAAGTCAATCGACGAAAGTAAAGTCAAACCAAAGTCAAACGAAGTAAAATAAAATCAATCTACAACTTGGAACCATTATAGGCCCTTATTAAAACCAAACCAACTTTAAAACTTTTGCGTTAGTCATGCATAATAATAATATCATAAATAATTAAAGCATTAAACACATCATATACTTATAGAAACTAGCATGATTCACTCTTCACTCATGCCCATTCATGAATATGCTTTATCACCTGAAAAGCTTCTCTCTACTTATTTCCACTACTCTCCATTAAAAATGGGTCATCATAGGGCCAAGATAAAGACAAGGCCAACAAACACAACACACAATCAGCAAAGCTGAGTACATAAGCGTAATTAACACACTAACATGCAAATACCTATCAACACACAACTTACCTTGTTGCACCTGTTTTTCAAGCATACAACATTCAACAAAACTTCTCACTAAACAACTATATAATTTATTTAGCGTTGATCACGCAACGAACGGGTTTCTCCACTAACCTCCCCCAAATAAATTGAGGTTAGTGACACGGGAGCTAACCGTGCCAGCATCAATAACCACTCGTAAGTGGCGGAATTCCTGCGCATAATAACAATAAAAGGAATGTACAACGTCCTGTACTCCAGTAGAAGTTATGATCAAATATAAAGTCACATAACTCCCCCCATATGTTCATACTCAAGGTATATACGTTCCAACAGTTTTGGTGCGTAATCTCTTTCACTTTACGTTATTTACATATTATTAAACTTGGTGATGACTCTCAAACCATAATCATTCAATCAACAATAATTATTCAAACAATCAAACATACCAATTTAATTCTTGAATAATAAGTGACCACATAATATTTAATGTTGAACCCTTTTTAATTCTACCTCGGTGCCAATGACACCTTAAACGCATAAAACGCCACAAATCCTATCCCTCGGTGTTAAAAACACCTTAATTGCACTAAGACACCAACATATAATTTATTCCTCGTGTACATAGACACTTATATAGCTCCTTTCTCATGCTCAAAGCATCAATAAAAATTATATGAACTATAATAAAATTCTCTTTTGATATTCCAAACCAAATTAAACATTTAGTTTAATTAAACATGCTCTCTATCATGCCATAAATAAAAGTGTGGTTCATAAACAATATTCCAAACTATAATTTTCCAACCATTAATCCATCACAAATAATTCATGCTCCAATATTCAATCACCATTAACAACCAATTCATAATTTCCATTCCAAATCTAGCATGATACTACTTGTAATCAATTAAACACATTTAGCATGCTACTACATCAACAAAATTATGCTAAGTACGCGAACGTACCTTGTATACGATTTTAAAATCGCCACGACTAATAGATTTCGCTCACTTCGAAGTCTCCTACAATTTAAAATCATAGAAGAGTATTAAAATCCTCTCTACACAAATTTCCAGCAATATATACTATTATAAAACCCCTCATAATTTAATTAAAATAGCTGAAATTATATTTAAAATATCATACTTTAATCCCAATTAATGGGTAATTGAAATTCCTTAAAGAAACTTGATTTTTAATGCACTACCAAAAATTCCAGCATTATATTTTAATGAAAACTTGCTGTAATTTAGCCTTAAAACACTTTAATAAAAGGTTTAAACCATTATATATCATAATCCTTCAGTAATTCATAATTCAAGAACCTAGGGTTTTAAAAAATTGGGGCTTTTCAATTAAAAATAAAATCTGAAAATTAATTTACATAATACTCATAATCAAACATCAAAATCAAATCACAAAACTCATAATTAATAATTAGATCTAGGATTAAACTAGTTTTTAAAACAAAGTTTTTTTTTTTTTATTTTTGTTCGAAAAGAGGTGGCAGCCGACAGCCACCACGACTGCTGCCAGCGCCGATGGCTGCCTGTTGCGGGCGGCTGGCGCTACTGGCGGCCCACCGGTGGTGGTGGTGGCCGGCGGTGAGGGGGAAGCAGAAAAGGGGAAGGGAAAAAAAAGAAAAGAAAAAGAAAAAAAAAAATAAAGAGAAAGGGAGAGAAGTTTACCTTGGGTTTTCTCCATTTTGGGGAAAGTTTGATTTGCCTCAAGTGTTGAATATTTATACCCCTTCTCTAAAAACCCTTCTCCCTAAACTTTCCTTTTTTTAATCTTTCCTAACCCCTTCCCTAATAAAACTTTACTAAAATAAAACTTTCTTAAATTAAATCCCAACTTAAATAAAATAATAAATTAAATAAACTTTCCTTTTATAAAATATTTCCAAACTTATTAAAATGAATAATTAAAATACTTTAAATAAAACATTTCAATTTAATTAAATACTTCTCAAAATACTTATTTTAATTAAAATACATATAAAAATACGAGGTATTACAGTCTACCCTCCTTAAAAGAAGTTTCGTCCCAAAACTTGGGAAACGAAATTCAAAGTTTTTCCTCACTTAGTATAATATTGTTGTACTTTTTGTCATACCTTTACCTATTTGTGTCTCATTGAGAACACAATAACTCAAAATACTCGTTAAAATTGTGCCAAAAGCACAAAAATAACTGAAAATATAGGGAAAAAACGCGAAATTCTACCGCATTCTACCTGAAACAACTCTGGGTATTTCTTTTTCATTTCTTCTTCTGCCTCCCAAGTGGCTTCCTCATATTCTTGGTTAGACCATAGCACTTTCACAATCTTAACATTTTTATTGCGTGTACTACGCACTTTACTGTCAAGAATTTTGACAGGTCTCTCTTCATAGGTTAAACTTTGGTCTAGCTCAATGGTTTCAGGTTGTAGCACATGGGATTTATCAGGTATACCTTCTTAATTGAGACACATGAAATACATCATGCACTTTGCTTAGCTCCATAGGTAAGGCTAACCTATAAGCTACTTTGCCTATCCTTTGCAGAATTTCATATGGACCTATGTACTTTGGGCTAAGTTTTCCTTTCTTCCCAAATCTCATCACTCCTTTCATCGGTGATACCTTTAATAACACCTTGTCACCAACTTCAAACTCTTCTTCTCTACGCTGCAAATCTGCGTAGCTCTTTTGGCGATCTTGAGCTGCTTGAATCTTAGCTTGAATTTCCCTTACTTGCTTCACTGTATCCTCAATCATTTGAGGCCCTAGAATCATTGTTTCACTTATGTCATTCCTATGCTCGTATCATAACTATTATTATAGGAAAATTCAATCAAATCCAAGCTATCCTCCCATCCTCCTTGGAAATCTAAAACACAAGCTCTCAACATGTCCTCCAAGGTTTGAATGGTTCTTTCAGTTTGTCCATCTGTGGCAGGGTGAAATGTTGTACTCATCTTAAGTGTCGTACCAAAGTTTTCCTGCATGCTTTTCCAGAATTTTAAAAGAAACCTGGAATCTCTGTCAGACACAATATCCTTTGGAACTCCATGTAACCTCACAACATTCTTGATGTAAGCTTTTGCAAGTTGCTCCATCTTCCAAGTCTCCTTCACTGGTATAAACACCGCATATTTTGTAAGTCTGTCCACCATTACCCAAATGGTATCATTTCCACTCTTTGATTTTGGAAGGCAAGTTACAAAATCCATTGAAATGCAATCCCACTTCCATCCAGGAATTTCCAATGATTGCACAGTTCCCTGGGGCCTCTTGTGCTCTATTTTCACCTTTTGGCAAGTCAGACACTTTGCTACAAATTCTGCAACTTCATTCTTCATCCTAGGCCACCAATACACCTTTTTCAAGTCCTTGTATAACTTATCCCCTCCTGGGTGCACTGAATAGGGTGTATTGTGTCCCTCTTCCATTAGCTTTCTCTTCACTTCCTCACACTTTTGGGGTACACACCATCAACCTTTGTACCTAAAACTCCCGTCTTCATGAATTTTGAAATCTGTAGCCTTGTCTTGTTTTATTTTCTCACGAATCCTATCCAATTTTACATCTCCTACTTGGTTTTCCCTTATTTCATCGAATATGGTTGGTTGGATAGTCAAATTTGCAAGAATGCCAGCTGGTACTCCCCATTCTACAACTTTTAAGTTCATTTTACTCATTTCCCTACATAACTCATCAGCCACTACCAAAGTATCCATGACTGGTCTTACGACCTAGAGCATCTGCAACTACGTTTGCTTTCCCTTCATGATACTATATATCCAAGTCATAATCCGTCGTATACTCTAACCATCTCCTTTGGCGAGAGTTCAAATCCTTTTGAGTGAAAATGTACTTCAAGCTCTTATGGTCCGTGTAAATTCTACATTTCACTCCATACAAGTAATGACGCCAGATCTTTAGTGCAAAGATAATTGCAGCAAGTTCTAAATCATGGGTTGGGTAATTTACTTCATGGGTCTTCAATTGCCTTGATGCGTATGCAATCACCTTCCCATTTTGCATAAGCACACATCCCAAACCATTCTTTGATGCATCACTATACACATCATAGATACCACTATCGTCTGGCAGTGTAAGCACTGGTGCTGTAACCAGCTTCTGTTTCAAGAGTTGGAATGCTTCTTCACACTTATCACACTCAAATTTCTTGTCCTTTTTCATCAGAGTAGTCATAGGTTTAGCAATCCTTGAGAAATCTTTCACAAAACGCCTATGATACCCTGCTAGACCTAAGAAACTCCGAACATCACACTGTTTTGGGCGTAGGCCAACCCTTCACAACTTCTATCTTGGCTGGGTCTACTTCCACGCCATCCTTAGACACAAAATGATCTAAGAATGCTACCTTTTCCAACCAAAATTCACACTTATAGAACTTTACATAAAGATTGTTTTCTCTAAGGGTTTGCAGAATTTCCCTCAGGTGTTCTACATGCTCTTCTTTGTTCTTTGAATACATCAATATGTCATCTATGAACACTACCACAAACTTATCCATAAATTGATGAAACACCCTATTCATCAAATCCATAAAGATTGCCAGAGCATTTGGCAATCCAAATGGCATCACTGTAAACTCATAGTGTCCATATCTCGTCCTAAAAGCAGTTTTAGGAATGTCT
Organism: Chenopodium album; assembly: GCF_948465745.1. NCBI lineage: Eukaryota > Viridiplantae > Streptophyta > Magnoliopsida > Caryophyllales > Amaranthaceae > Chenopodium > Chenopodium album. The sequence continues at coordinate 37,758,870 of NC_137847.1, forward strand.
TCATCTGCAATACTCAACTGATGATATCTGGACCTCAAGTCAATCTTAGAAAACACGGTTGCGCCTTTCAACTGATCAAACAAATCATCAATCCTTGGAAGTGGATACTTGTTCTTTATTGTCACCTTATTTAATTCTCTGTAATCAATACACAACCTCATGCTTCCATCTTTCTTCTTAACAAACAGAACTGGTGCTCCCAAAGGAGATGCACTCGGTCTGATGTATCCCTTGTCTAACAAATCCTGCTGTAGGGAATATTTCAAGCATCTCACACTTGAGCCCCACTGTGACCATACACTTAAGTATGGTGGCGTCCAAAGGGAAGGAAGCTAGAGTAAAAAAGTCGCCAACAAGTTTTAGGAACTTGTAAACCGTTCAGAGGGTGAAGGTTACACCCCTTCACGATCCATGAGATCGCTAACTCCATAGTGGTCTGGAACCATGACTAGATATTCGGGGATGAAGGTACAAATCCAACCTAAAAGAGATTGAACATGCCCTAAAAATAAGCCTCTACTTTATTCTTCTCATATTCATGTGCACTTTCCGATCAACATACAATCAACAGATTAATCCTAATCCCGTTTAATCTATGTTGGTTGAATATTAATGCACAAACAAGACTATTATTAGTGATCACTTGAATTATAATCATATTAGCCTAAACAAGATTATTAATTATCTTATTAAGCGTGATTACAAGTACAAATTCCCTTTAAACATGCATAAAAGGCGTGATCAAGCAATAATAATAATAAATATCAAGCAACATAATAACAACCATCATCATAATAATAATCTCAATCTCATGAAAGCAATAATATTAATAGCAAGATCCTAGGCATGATACTAACAAGATTAATAACAAATCCTAACATGTCACTAAACATTAAAGGTCAAAGCTTTATCCCTAACATGATACTAATCATGATATTAGAAAGAATAGGAAGCAACTTAAACATGATACTAGAAATATTAGTTATTACCCTAAACATGATACTAGGATTCATAAAGACATCCTAACATGATACTAGGAATTAAAAGAATTAAAGCATGACTTCTATATCAAAAGAATAATTAAAGTAATTAAATTACTTACTTCGATGCCTCGTATCTCTTTCTAATAACAAAATACACGCGTTAGTAACTTCAATGAAAAATAATAAATCAAACAATTAAATTAAATTAAATAATTGAAATAGGATTTGAGACCAAACCCTCAGAAATTATCAACCTTTCACGTATAGGGCGAAGGCAACTTCGAATTTGGCTAGGTGTGTCTAGAACTCGTGAATGTGGAATTTTGTAGGAGGGAAGGTTTAGAAAAATAATAGAAAGAGAATAAGCTTCTAGCTTTTAAGAGAGAGAGAGAATAGATGATTGGTGATTGTTGTCCTGGAAACGGGGAGATACGACCCCTATTTATAGAAAAAAAAGTCCGAAAAAGATAGAAAATACTTCAATTTCTATGCGGAATAAAGTTGGCATCTGTCGCCAGGCGACAGACGTTAGCGCCAGGCGACAGACTCTGTCGTTTGGCGCTAATTAAAAGATAAAACGCGCTTTGTACGGAATCCTTTTCTTAATATGATTAAGCAGCAAATTCCGTGTTTATCAAATTAAAATCGAGTACATCATAAAACACTTATTTTATTCCAAATAAAACTCTTTAAAATATAATTATCAATCCTAATATCATTAGAATTTAAAAGAACCTTCTAGATTATTCTAGAAGATTAAAATCAATCCTAATAACTTTAGGAATAATAATTAATAGGCCCTCCTCTAGATCATTGGGCCGCATATAAAATTCATTTCGAGCCCAATTTAATATTTTGACCATAACTTCCTCATTACTCATCGGAATTGGGCTTATAATATATCGCTGGAAAGCACTTTTCGAGCCTGATCCAACTACACTATATTGGACCCTTATCATGGACTAAACTAAATTGGACTAGCTACTTTCATAAATAGAGTAAGAAAAGAAATGTTTTCAAAAACAAAAAGAAAGATATTTTAAAAAACAACCACATCACTAGACTTTTCACACTTTCACCTCGTTCGATAATCAAGTGACGTGAAAGGTATTCATCACTGAGTTTGGTTTTGGGGAGACACATTTGGGTGTCTACACCTGCAGTTGCTCCTTTAACCCACTCATTTCTGCAGGTGCCATTCGATATGGCGCTTTGGATATTGGTGCTGTCCCTGGGACTAAGTCTATGGTGAAATCAATTGCTCTCTTAGGTGGCATTCCAAGGATCTCGTCCGGAAATACATCCAGAAATTCATTCACCACTTCAATATCTTCCGGCTTAGTTGCTTCATCATGATCCATGTTTCTCACACTATAAAAGTACACTAGATGCCCCTTTTTCATGTACTTTGCCAACTTTAACACAGATATCAACCTAGGGTATTTGGCTTCACCATGCATCCAATAAGTCACTAACTCATTCTCACTTGTGGTCATTTTCACTTTCTGCGATCGACAACTTATATCTGCATTGTACTTGCTCAACCAATCCATTCCCAGAATGACATCAAAATCCTTTAACCCAAACTCGATGAGGTCAGACTGAAACACTTTCCCTTCGATCTCTAAAGGTACATTCCTAAAGGTCTTAGTACAATTCACTACCCCACCCGTCGGAATGGTTATTGGTAAATCTACTACTTCTACTGTTTTCAAACAATCTTTAAGTTTCGAAACAATTCTTTTCGAAATGAAAGAAAAAGTTGCACCAGAATCAAATAAAACTTTAACAGGAATAGAGTGAATAGAAAAAGTACCAGTGATGACATCTTTCGTGGAATCAGCCTCATGCCTACTCAACACATTCAATTTTCCTGCAGCTCCACTTTTCTGCTGATTGTTCCCATTGCTGCTGTTATTGTTATTCTTTGCTCCATTCTGCTGTGCTCCCTTATTTCCAATGAAGTTATTGTTGTTTCTCTGAAAGTTCCTTTGGGCTCATCCTGAATTATTGGTTTGCTTATTCCCATTAGAACCTTTGGAGTAACACTCGTATTCTCTATGCCCCAACTTGTTACAAGCACGACAAGCAACCAGATTTCCATCATAGTCCCTTCCAGGATGGTTATTCTTGCACCTCTTGCAAAAATAACGCCTCTCATTTCTGTTATTCCCTTGGTTATTGTTTCTAGCCCCTCCATTGAAGTTACGTCCTCCTTGACGATTGTTACCTTAGGAATTATTATTGTTGTTGTGGAAGTTATTGTTGTTATGGTGGTATTTTTGCTTCTTGAAGTTATTCTGGTTACCATGTTGGTTCCCAGAGTTCTGTCCCACCTCTTTCCTCTTTTCCTTCACTTCCACATCAGCCAGTTCCTTCTTTTTCTTAAACTCCAAAGCATACAAGTGTGCAGCTCTCCCATACACCTCATCCAAAGTTTCAAACACTTGTCCACATAACTTCAACTGTAAATCAATAGTCAAACCACTCTCAAATTTCCTAGCCTTTGCCTTCTCCGTAAAGACGGACTCTTCAGCAAAATGAGACAGCTCAATAAACTTTGTATAGTATTCAATCATTGACATTTCCTCCATCCTGAGATTTGAGAACTCCTCAGCCTTTTGCTTCTGTAAGAAGCTAGGGTAAAACTTATCTCTCACTTTCTCTTGGAACTTAGTCCAATTGAATCCAGGTAGCGCTCTAATAGTTGTCTCATTTTGCTGCCACCAAAGATCAGCTTCACCTCTCAAGTAGTAAGTAGCACAGCCCACCTTAGAATTCTCTGGGCATCCAACTGCCCCAAACAGTTTCTCAAACTCCCTTAACCAATTTTCCAGTATGGTAGGGTCAGGCTCTCCTTGATAGGTTGGTGGTTTGCTTTAGGCCACCTTCTTGAAAAGTTCTCCCTGAGCATCCCCATTGTTGGTTGAATTCCTAGCCAACTATTGGGCCACAACTGCTAATTGTCTCACAACCTCACTCAAATCACCCCTATTATTACCAGAATTACTTCCCCCTACCATTTTGTTTCTCCTAAATTAAGAACAAGGGTTTATATTAGAAATGGCTTCGGTTAGCTCTCAAGACATACACTCATCTATTATTTAACACCCTTGAAACATTCACAGTAAAATTTAAAGCTAACAAATTAGGATAGCAAAAGCTAATTCCCTAAATTTGTAGTTTTGTCAATCAATTATTGATTGCTAACCAACCATACATTTAATAAAGCATCACATATATAATAAAAAGTAATTCCCATAGATTCCCATAGCTTAGAAATAAATTATTGGAATTATTTTGTTTGAAATTTGGCTATTGGGATAGTGATGTGAAACGGAAGATTTTGGAAAATGAAATGAATTAGTTATCAATAACATAAATAATTTAACAAAGAAATAAATAGGATTTTTATTAATTAAAATAAACTAGAATTACCAAAATAATATTGAGTTCTAGAAACTTATGTATTACATATGCTCACTGACTCAATGTGGTCATGCCACTTATTAATTTTAAAACTGAAATAATAATAGTAATAAACTGTAATTAAAACTGATTATTCATAACGAGGAAAACTATAAAAATCTAATCCTTTCGGATGTTGTCTTTCTTGTCTGCCGACTGCTTGTAGCTACCAGGGTCGAACTCAGGATCATCTGCCTCCTCCATTGGTTCAGGTGACTCTGGTTCAGGTTTTACCTGTACAAACTCTCCCTCTTCCTCCTCATCAGAAGAAATTTCTACAATGATTAGAGTTGGAGGTGGATTTGGATTAGAAATCTCCATGAGTAAACTAACTTCCTCCCCTTGCTCTCCATTCTCTGCCTGACCACCCTGTGAAGAAGAAGAAGAAGAGGAACTTCCTGACTGATGACTAGAAGAAGGGGGATTTTGCCCCATTGGATTTTCGAAATAATAGTCATGGTATGGAAGGTGGAGTTGTCGACAATGGGCTTTCTCGATCCTAACAAGATAAGAAATAAAAAATCTATAATCCGGGTACCATTGTCCATAATAGTCCCTATATTTGTAGTAGTTCGAGATGTCCCCTAGTAAATAGAAATCAGAAAATTTGGATTTGACAGCATAATAAGGAGGCTCATCAGGCAAGCAACGGACAATCATAGCTGATATACGATCAGGGCTATCAAAAACTCTGTCCCTTAAAACATTGCTCCTATAGGAACAGTAAAAGCAAATCTTTTGAACGTAACCATAGGGATGTTCATTAGGTTTCTTAGTGAGAGTGCCTAGTTCGGTGTATCTGCTAGGAAGATTCGGCATCCTGTAAAGAAAAGACTTAGAAAAGAATTCCCTTTCCCAAAGAAAACAAAATAATACAGTTCTTGCATGAATTAGGTTCAATGTTCAATCAAACAATTTTCTTACTCCTAAACACATAATTACATATCCTCAAGCAATACATTCATGATTAAACATTCACAACCTAAATATTAATGCATACAAGAACATGATTATTTCTAACTTATATGCCCGAATTCTTTCCTACCCATTCTCACCAACATGCTTTATAAAACTGTAAACAAATAATACTTACCTTAATCTTTGCTTTCCTGCAAAATGAACAAACTAAAAAAATATTTTTGTCTCCTTTTTAATTTAAATTTTTGAAAATAAATAGGAAAGAAGACCAAAATTTTCGGCCCTCCCCCCTAAAAAAAATTTTCGGACCTTCCCAAAAATAAAAATAAAAAATTCGGTCCTTATTTTATTTTTTTAAAAAAAAATCCGGACCTCTTTAAAATTAAAACAAAATTTCGATTTTTAAATTTAATCAATAAATATTTGATCTTCCCAAAATAAAATAAAATAAAATAATTCTCTAAAAATTTTCACCAATAAATAGGTACTTGGCCAAGTTTAAAATTAAAACACCTTAAAACACGTTTTTGGCTTTAGTGGTAATAAAATCTCAACCTGGCTCTGATACCACTTTGTAACACCCTAGAAATTCCTTTTTTTTTTAAAATACCTGTTTTGCCCTATTTAAAACTTTAAATAGGAATATCTAAGACATTATCGCCACCGTGAAAACGGCTAAGGCAATTATCAAAGACACACAGCGGAAGACTAATTTCAAAACCATCCAAAACAAGTCAATTTGGAAAGTCAATCGACGAAAGCAAAGTCAAACGAAGTAAAATAAAATCAACTTACAACTTGGAACCATTATAGTCCCTTATTAAAACCAAACCAACTTTAAAACTTTTGCGTTAGTCATGCATAATAATAATATCATAAATAATTAAAGCATTAAACACATCATATACTTATAGAAACTAGCATGATTTGCTCTTCACTCATGCCCATTCATGAATATGTTTCATCACCTGAAAAGCTACTCTCTACTTGTTTCCACTACTCTCCATTAAAAATGGTTCATCATAGGGCCAACATAAAGACAAGGCCAACAAACACAACACACAATCAGCAAATCTGAGTACATAAGTGTAATTAACACACTAACATGCAATTACCTATCAACACACAACTTACCTTGTTGCACCTAATTTTCAAGCATACAACATTCAACAAAACTTCTCACTAGACAACTATATAATTTATTTAGCGTTGATTACGCAACGAAAAAGTTTCTCCACTAGCCTCCCCCAAATAAATTGAGGTTACTGACACGGGAGCTAACCGTGCCAGCATCTATGACCACTCGTAAGTGGCGGAATTCCTGCGCATAATAATAATAAAAGGAATGTACAACATCCTGTACTCCAGTAGAAATTATGATCAAATATAAAGTCACATAACTCCCCTCATATATTCATACTCAAGGTATATATGTTCCAAGAGTTTTGGTGCGTAATCTCTTTCACTTTAAGTTATTTACATATTATTAAATTGGGTGATGACTCTCAAACCATAATTAATTAATCAACAATAATTATTCAAACAATCAAACATACCAATTTAATTCTTGAATAATTAGTGACCACATAATATTTAATGTTGAACCCTTTTTAATTCTACCTCGATGCCAATGACACCTTAAACGCATAAAGCGCCACAAATCCTATCCCTCAGTGTTAAAAACATTTTAAGTGCACTAAGGCACCAACATATAATTTATTCCTCGTGTACATAGACACTTATATAGCTCCTTTCCCATACTCAAAGCATCAATAAAAATTATATGAACCATAATAAAATTCTCTTTTGATATTCCAAATCAAATTAAACATTTAGTTTAATTAAATATGCTCTCTTATCATGCCATAAATAAAAGTGTGGTTCATAAACAATATTCCAAACTATAATTTTCCAACCATTAATCCATCACAAATAATTCATGCTCCAATATTCAATCACCAATAACAACTAATTCATAATTTCCATTCCAAATCTAGCATGATACTACTTGTAATCAATTAAATACATTTAGCATACTACTACATCAACAAAATTATGCTAAGTACGCGAACGTACCTTGTATACGATTTTAAAATCGCCACGACTAATAGAAATCACTCACTTCGAAGAATCCTACAATTTAAAATCATAGAAGAGTATTAAAATCCTCTCTACACAAATTTCCAGCAATATATACTATTATAAAATCCCTCATAATTTAATTAAAATAACTGAAATTATATTTAAAACATCATACTTTAATCCCAATTAATGGGTAATTGAAATTCCTTAAAGAAACTTGATTTTTAATGCACTACCAAAAATTCTAGCATTATATTTTAATGAAAACTTGATGTAATTTAGCCTTAAAATACTTTAATCAAAGGTTTAAACCATTATATATCATAATCCTTCAATAATTCATAATTCAAGAACCAGGGTTTCAAAAAATTGGGGCTTTTCAATTAAAAATAAAATCTGAAAATTAATTTACATAATACTCATAATCAAACATCAAAATCAAATCACAAAACTCATAATTAATAATTAGATCTAGGATTAAACTAGTTTTTAAAACAAAGTTTTAATTTTTTTTTTTCGAAAAGAGGTGGCAGCCGACAGCCACCACGGCTGCTGCCAGCACCGGTGGTGGTGGTGGTGGTCGGCGGTGAGGGGGAAGCAAAAAAGGGGAAGGGAAAAAAAAGAAAAGAAAAAGAAAAAGAAAAATAAAGAGAAAGGGAGAGAAGTTTACCTTGGGTTTTCTCCACTCTAGGCAAAGTTTGATTTGCCTCAAGTGTTGAATATTTATAGCCCTTCTCTAAAAACCCTTCTCCCTAAACTTTCCTTTTTTAATCTTTCCTAATCCCTTCCCTAATAAAACTTTACTAATATAAAACTTTCTTAAATTAAATCCCAACTTAAATAAAATAATTAATTAAATAAACTTTCCTTTTATAAAATATTTCCAAACTTATTAAAATGACTAATTAAAATACTTTAAATCAAACATTTCAATTTAATTAAATACTTCTCAAAATACTTATTTTAATTAAAATATGTATAAAAATACGAGGTATTACATCTTTAGTGATCTTTCTTCTTGAGTAATTTTTTCTTCTTAATTGATATTTCTTGGTCTCTCTTTCTTTCTAGCATTATAGTAACTCTTTTTCCTAAGCTTTTTTTTTATTTTTTATTTTCATAAGTACTCTTTCAAGATGTTTCCCTCTTTTTGTTAAGTGATCTTTCTAAAGTGGTCTCTTTCAAATGATTTTTTGTAAATGCTCTCTTTCTCAAGTGAGGATTTTTCGTAATTGATCTCTCTCTCTCTCTCTCTCTATAGTAGGTCGCTTCCTAAGCTAATTGCAGTGATTTTAATTTTTTAAGTGGTTTTTTCTTAGTGTTCTTTCTTGCTAGCAATCTCTCTCTCTCTCTCCCTCTCTCCCTCTCTCATTTAAGTAACCCTTTTTCTAAGCTGATTGTGTTTTCCTAAGCTAATTGCCTCAATTTCCTTAAGTGGTCTTTCTTAAGAGGATCTTTTCCCTCTCTCTCTCTCTCTTTCTCTCTTTCTCTCTTATAAGCTAATTGCCTTGTTTTTTGCGTATGATCTTTATTAATTGGCCTCTCACCTCTCCAAAGCCAATTGACAATATTTTCAAAAATGATAATTATTAAGTGGTTGTTTTCTCTCTTTATCTCTTAAGATAGTTGCCTTGGTTTTCTTAAGTGATCTTTTATGTACTCTCTTTTTTCTCTCGCAATTTAGTAAGTCTTTTTCCTAAGCTAATCGTGTTTTCATAAGCTAATCATCCTAATAGGTGATGGACATTTCTTAAGTTGTCTCTCTCACTCATGGTTTCTTTCTCTCCCCCTCCTAAGCTAATTGCCCTAAGTTTTTTCCAAAACTATTTGTTTATAATTACCCTAGTTTCTTAAGTTATCTTTCTTTCTTTAGTGATCTTTTTTCTTGAGTGATTTTTCTTTTTCTTGAGTGAGTTTTCTTTCTTAAGTGGTCTCTCTCACTAATGGTTTCTTTCTTTTCCTCTCCTAAGCTAATTGCCCTAAGTTTCTCACCTAAACTAATTGCCTTGATTTCTTTTTGTACTTGAGGGATTTTTATGCATAATTGTTATTTCTTAAGTGGTCTCTCTTTCTTTCTAGCATTTTAGTAACTCTTTTTCCTAACCTAATTCTTCTTATTTTCATAAGTTATCTTTTAAGTGGCTCCCTATCTCTTTGTTAAGTGATATTTCTAAAGTGGTCTCTCTCAAATGATTTTTCGTAAATGTTCTCTCTCTAGTAGGTCGCTTCCTAAGCTAATTGCACTGATTTTAATTTCTTAAACGGTTTTTCCTCAGTGGTCTCTCTCGCTAATTCTCTCTCTCTCTCTCTCTCTCTCTCTCTCTCTCTCTCTCTCTCTCTCTCTCATTTAAGTAACCTTTTTTCTAAGCTAATTGCCTCATTTTTCTTAAGTGATCTTTCTTAAGTGGACCCTTTCTCTCTCTCTTTCTCCCTTATAAACTAATTGCCTCGTTTTTTGTGCATGATATTTCTTAATTGATCTCTCATCTCTCCAAAGCCAATTGTCCTTATTTTCAAAAATGTTTTTTCTTAAGTGGTTGTTTTCTCTTTTTCTCTCTTAAAATAGGACATTTCATTTGTTAGTTGTCTATGATGTTGCACGCGTGCTAATTAGTGTCGTAGCTTAGTTTCTTCCTACTCAGTTATCAATCATATAGGGATTACGTAGTTAGGTTATAATACGTTGTGTCGAGATACAAGTTTTATATAATGAAGGATATTTATAATGATGTTTGTGTAAATAATTATGATGAGTCAAATGTCGTTAATTGATTATGTTCTTGCGGCCTTAGGTGATCTCATATGAAATCCTTGTTTTTTTAGCAGAAATCTGACTTATTTAATTATTGTAAGAATTTTGCAGGAGTAACACATCTATTAGTAATTTTCATGACACAATATTTAGTACTTGAACATCTTATAGTACTTCATATAAAAGATTAAGCGGTCTGTCTATCACTCTTTCCTTATCCTAATAAAATAATTGTCTTAATTTTCTTTCTCAAGCTAACTTTCCTAATTACCCTTTTCTTAAGTGGTCTCTTGATTTTCTTAAGTGATATATATTTTCTTAAGTGACCTTTCTTCTTAAGTGATCTTTCTTCTTAAGTAATCTTTCTTTTCTTAAATGAGTGGTCTTTCTTCTTGAGTGATTTTTCTTCTTAAGTGATATTTCTTAAGTGATCTTTCTTTCATTTTAGCATTTTAGTAACTCTTTTTCCTATACTAATTTTTCTTATTTTCATAAGTACGTAATCTTTCAAGTAGTTTCGCTCTTTTTGTTAAGTGATCTTTCTAAAGTGGTCTCTATCAAATAATTTTTCTTAAAGGGTCTCTCTCTCTCAATTGATCTTTCGTAATTGATCTCCCTCATCTCTAGTAAGTCGTTGCCTAAGCTAGTTGCCCCAATTTTAATTTCTTAAGTGGTTTTTCCTTAGTGGTCTCTCTTTCTCTCTCTAATTTTAGTTACTCTTTTTCTAAGCTAATTGTTTTTTCTTAAGCTAATTGCCTCAATTTTCTTAAGTGAACTTTCTTATAAGTGGCCCCGCTTGCTCTCTCTCTCTCTCTCTAAGCTAATTGCCCCAATTTTTGTATGTGATCTTTCTTAATTGGTCTCTCACCTCTCCAAAGCCAATTGATCTTATTTTCATAGATGATTTTTCTTAAGTAGCTTCTTTCTCTTTTTCTCTCTTAAGATAATTGTCTTGATTTTCTTAAGTGATCTTTTGTGTGGTTTATTTTTCTCTCGCATTTTAGTAAGCCTTTTTCCTAAGATATTACGTTTTCATAAGCTAATGGTCCTAATTTTTTTAGGTGATAGATCTTTCTTAAGTTGTCTCTCTCACAGTCTCACTCGTGGTTTCATTCTCTCCCTCTCCTAAGCTAATTGACCTAAGTTTCTTTCTTAAACTAATTGACCTAAGTTTCTCTCTTAAACTAATTGTCCTTAATTGCCCTAAGTTTTTCCTAAACTAATTGCCCTAAGTTTTTCCTAAACTAATTGCCCTGACTTTCTCAAGTTATCGTTCTTTTTTTAAGTGACCTTCTTGAGCGATCTTTCTTTTTCTTGAGTGATATTTCTTAAGTGGTGTCTCTTTCTTTTTAGCATTTTAGTAACCTTTTTTCTAAGCTAATTTTATTTATTTTCATAAGTGATTTTTTTAAAAGTGATCTCCCTCTTTTTGTTAAGGGATTTTTCTTAATTGGTTTCTCTCAAATAATCTTTCTTAAATGTTCTCTCTCTTTCTTTCTATTTCTCTCTCGCTCTCTCAAATAATCTTTCTTCATATTTTAACTTTAGAAAATGTAATTAGCTTAATTGGTCCAATGAGCCTTTTCCTAAGCTAATTACACTTATTTTCTTAAGTGATCTTTCTCTCTTTGATAATAGTAATAATCACGGAATCCCATGCCACAAATGGATATTTAACTCAAACACTACAAAAAAATGAGAATAGGCAATACTTAAGATTGCAACACTTACAGAAATGTTACTCTTAATAATCTAACGCAACAATATTTCTTTGTTACCTTGAACTAAAGTAACAGAAAAAAAAAAAAGTGTTGCTCTAGACTATATAAGCAACAATCGCTTAAAGTGTTACCTTTTTCTTGTCTAAGACAACAAACATAATAATTGTTGCATGAAAAGATAACAATAACAAAAATATTGTTTGAAAATGTAACATTAATATAAATGTTGCCATCTATGGAAACATTTATATTAAAAAGACAACATAATTTAAGATGTTGCTTTTATGGCGATATATATATATATATATTAAACAAGCAAGTTTGGTGGAGTTGGTGGGGAACTCACCTTGTGACTGTGAGGTCACAAGTTCGAGCCCTATAAACTACTAAATGCTTGAGAGTGGCAACATTTAGAAACATTTTTGAATTGACTCCTTAGATGGCAACATTTTTCATTTGTTGTCTTTGTAAAAGTGTTGCCTTATGTATCATTTTACCTTGGCTTTCAAAATTGTTGCCTTTGAATAAAAATATCTTGCCTTATGAATAGACAACGGGGGCATATACTACGCCTCATATGTGTTGCCTTAGCTACAAGGCAACATTTTTTTATATTAGGCAATGGTTTGCACTATTACCTTTGCTTTATTTTGTTGTAGTGAAAGTTCTACAACAATAACTTCCAATTAAAACGATTAATAAAGAACACAAAAAATTACAACAAGATTACAAATATATAAACTTGTAACTGAACACTTCCTTTTTTCAATGTAATTTCACATGATCACTTTAGTACTATCACTTCTAAAAAATTTATACTTCAAAAGATACTTTGTATCACTATACATGGACAATGGAGTGAAGCTTGAGCAAGACACAATGCAAGGAGCTGATTGACGAGCCTTGTCAAAAATTCTCCTAACATTATTTTTCGCACTTTCTCCAAATCACATAGTCAGGAAACTTCTAAACATTCTTCCTTTCTGAGCTTAACCTGAAATGCAACCCTAAAAACCAAAAACGAGCTACAATGTCATTAGTATCGAAATAATTTTTATATCTTGTAGTAAAAATTTCTCATCTATTTTTTCCTTTCTATTACAGATTAAATTATCTCAAGCAAGTAAAAACAATTATTCACACACATTACATTTCAATCCTTGAATTTTAACTCCCAAGTCAGTACTCACCTCAAGTTCATTGCACTATTGTATTTGTTTCTCCGGTTGCTCCTAGGATTCCTTGATCTCTTTCGAGAGCTTTATCCTGAAGTGACGACTCATGTCCTCTAGCAGTAGCCAGCTCCTGCTTGGCATACTGATATTGGAAACAAATGTCATTATAATTACAAGCTACTAAAAGACATAATGTGCCAAAAAAATAATATTATTACTCAAATATAATCCCATGAACGATTTGCTCCTCGTATTCTCACTTTCAAACCATCATATTCAACAAAGTAAAAAAATTTCAAAGGTTAGATTATAGTTGAGCAAAATATAGAAATTCTCAGTTTAATGCCTCAATTTTTGACACCAATCGAGAAAACAAAGAGCTAAGGGTTCGTTTGGCATTGCTGTGATTTTCTGTTTTTTGGTTTTTTGCTTTTTAAAAGTATATGATATATGTCCCATAATGAATCAAAAATTATTTAAACTTATTAAAAACATGATAATTTTGAAAACTGACAACAGAAAAGTGAAAACACCTTTTTCTTGTTTTCTATTTTTGGTTTTTGGTTTTCAAAAAAACAGGAAACTGAAAACTAAAAATGATGCCAAACAAGCCCTTAAACTCTGAGAGCTCACTCAATCTGTCAATCATAAGGTTGAAGGTTTCATAGGATATAATTGTCCTAGTATAGAATGGGTTATTACTACTTCAAGGTACGAATGTCAAAGGTATTACCAGCACTTATTCGATACCAACTTTGATTAAAGACTACAATCATACTTATATTAGTGACTCCTGGTATCAACTATAGGTGTACAATTATCGGAATCAGATGTATAAAAATATTCTCCATAGCCAAGAAACCAATTGTTATTAATTCCTAGTTTTATGTATATAGTTGCAATTTGTAGTGGTAGCCAGAGAAAAGAATTTGGCCCTTTTTAAAACCATTATGTTAAGGCAAGCTGGCCTAACATTGTAATGTTTTTTATGCTTTTAAGTATTGAATCATTTAGGCTTAGTAGAGAGTATGAATTTTAAGTATAGGTAATTAAAAGAATTTCGATTCTCAATGCATTAATGAATATGTTATTTTAAAATTTGGTTAGGTAAGAGCATTATTAACTATCTAAGTACGTGAGAGAGATGAGGATTGATGGAAAATTGTAAATGATTGAGGGTGTAATACTTTACATGAAATAAGTAAAAAAAAAAATGTATTTTAAAACCGGGACTTAATTTTGCTAAAATAAAGTTTTTGTATAATGAAGGATATCTATAATGAGGCTATTGTGAAGAATTATGAGAGGCCAATATTCAATCTAATCACATTTATTATATTCTTCGTATTATAATTTGATATTCTTATTTTTTAAATAGTAGGGTCCTACCACAATTTGTGAGAGGGGAATAATTAATATTTATGCAATAAAAGAAACCTGAAAATTGTGATTAGTAGGGTGTTTTACTAATGTATAGGAAAGAGAAGCTAATTGACCCAATTTTTTTTGAAGTTTTAAGTGATCTTTCTTATGTGGTCTCACTTTCTCTCTCTCTAATTTTAGTAAGTGTTTTTTGTAAGCTAATTGTGTTGTCTTAAACTAATTTCCCTAACTTTCTTAAGTGATCTCTGTCTCACTATTTCTCCTAAGCTAATTGCCTTGATTTTCTTAAGTAGTATTTCTTAGGGGCTCTCTCTCCCCTACCCCTAAGCTAATAGGCATGATTTCTTAAGTGATCTTTCTAAATTGCTATCTCTCTCCCCTAAGCTAATTTCTCTAATTTTCTTAAGCAATATTTCTTAAGTGCCACGTCTTTCCTTCTATCTTCTAATAAGCTAATTACCCTTAGTTTCTTAAGTTAATTGCGTGATTTCTTAAGTAATCTTTCTTAAGTGGTCTATCTATGTAGCATTTTAGCAAGTCTTCTCTTAAGCTAATTGCATTTTTCTAATCTAATTGCCCTAATTTTTTAAAAATAGCCTTTCTCCCCCCCCCCCCCCCCCTCTCTCTCTCTCACACACACAAAAACATTTAGTAATTCTTTTTCTTAAGATAAATTCTCTGATTTTCTTAAGTGACAGTTTGTCTCTCTTTTTTTGTTAAGTGATCTTTCTTTAGTAGTCTTGCTTGAATGATCTTTCTTAAGTGGTCTCCCTATCTCTTTCTCAAGTGATATTTCATAAGTGCTCTTTCTCTCTCTCTGAAGAAATTAGCTATTACAATATAAAATCACACTTTAAACAATGTCAAAGGCAAGAAGTATGCCTAAATCATAAGAATATGCCAGTTCAATAATACACCCACCTTTGCTAACCATTTAAGAGAATTTTGAAATTAACCCCAGTCGTACCCAAAGTCAGCAATTCAGATGTTCGTGGATGTTTGATGATTATTAAAAAACAATAAAACAAAACAAAAACAAATCTTACCTCATAAGCCACATTAATGGAGTAGAAAAAGCTTAGAAGCCCACATTCTTAAACACGACAAACCCGAATGTGATCTTCTCGCTGGTGACCACTGCTTCTCTCCATATTGACATCTTCTTGTAAGCCCACATTCGTAAACACGAAAAACCCGAGTATCATCTTCTTGACGGTGACCTCTGCTTTTCTCCATATTGACATCTTCTTGAAGGTGACTTCCTAATCATATAAAATCAAATAGGCCCATTAGATCAAATAATGAAACGGGCAAATTAGATCATATAATGAAACGGACCCATTAGACCATATAAAATCAAACAAACCCAATAGATCAAACAAAACCAATGACATATAAAATTCAATCTAATCCCACAAATTCTCCGAATCTTATTGTTAAGAACTAAAATATGATTCAGCAATTAGGAAATCCTTCAACCCCCCTCCTCTCTCTCTGTTTTTTGCTTATTTATTGTATGCATAATGCATCTATATTGTCCTTTTCCGTTTATTTGTTGGGGTCTATTTTGAATTTAACCTGTAAACTTCTGAGAAACATCGCATATTATTAATCAAGTTCTTGCTAAACAATATATGCACATCTTTTTGCAAACCCAAATGCTAGCCCAAAATGGTATTCTTTAGGTTTATATTAATATTATTTATATATAAAGCTCAAGCTCAAACTACCATCCTACTTCTGTTGATCACTTGATCTACTATAATCCTAAAGCCAACAACTTATCCACAGCAGAAACCACAAATAAAACTACACAATGTGAACACCGCTATTAGTGCCCCTTGATGACTATAACCTATGGCAAAGTTTAGACGACAATGTTATTCGATGTTCACTGTTCAAATAAATAAAAAGGTAGTAGTGAGCCAACGATGAAATCTATACGTATATATGCTATTGAGAACTCAAATGACCTGCTTAAACAAATCGTATAGAGAAGTGGCCTAAATCAGCATCATTGCTTCAGCTCTTGTATATTTGGTTTCTGCTCTAGGATTATAGTAGATTAGAGCTTGCGAACCCAACAATATTTGAGGAAATTTAAGATAATTTAGAGTAAAATTTGACATTCTACAGCTCAAATGCATCAAATTAAAAAAAAAAACTCTACGACCCAAAAATATTCTACTCAATATACTAACATTACAGCTCAGTTCAATACAAAGGATTAATATAATTTCAATTCATTCACATGAAAATTACTCAATTTTAAGTTCAAGAACCCAATTAGTAAGCTCAACAAAGAGAAATCAAACAAAACCCAAGAAAATCTCTAAAAATTGTGTACTAAAATTAATGAAACCCAAGAAAATTAGAGGGAAATGGAGCTTACATTTTGATGAATTAGAACAATTTAGTAAGTAAATAATCGACGTTGACACCATCTTTTTCGGTCTTTGTTGGTGATTGGTTTTGCAAAGATGCCCATAAGTATGATCTTGTCTTTTAATAGTAAGCATGGTTATATTTATTTTATCTTTAGCCTAAACACTAACCTTACATATAAAGAGTACAATACTGTAAACAAACAACAATGTAGAAGAAAACTGCAAAGTTATTAATAAAAAATTGTATTTAATGTACATCAGAGCCCTTTTCAGCACAGATTAAGCAAGATAGAGAAAGATAATAACCATCAAAAAGTGAATTTTAAATTGATGCTGTTAATTAGGATAGCATGATTCACATACCGTTTCTTCCACCATTACACCTCGTAAACCACTGTATTCACATTTTATTGGCGTTTCAGAACCAACACGTCCAAAGACACAAACAACGAAGATTCGAGTTCATGAATTATGCTTCCGTGGGGTGGGATTACCTGTTGTTTGAGTGCTGCTGCACTTTATCTTCTTGGAAGAAGTAGTGGGAGGTCTGTTTCTGTTCTTCTTTCATGTTAATTTTTGTTTATCAATTGCATTTTCTATATGATTGATTGTTTACTTGTAATTGATAGCTTTCTTTCCTCCATTTAATCTGAGGATTTTCTTCACTTTTTGTCCAAGAAAATTCAACAAACACCCATAAAAATTAAATAATCCAACAAAATATAGATTTAATGGAGCTATAATCAATTCATATATCCATCATCACAATTATTCTTCTCCATCAAAATGTCCATTTATTGGTTTTATCAGATTATTCAAACAAAAATGATCCACAAAAGATAAAATTAAATTAAAATTTTTAAAAAACAGAAACCCAAACTTGATCTTGGTTATAGAGAGTTGAAATCAGTAGGAAAAATACCAATGGAAAAATGTGATGCAAGAGAAACAATGCCCATCTGGTGTTGTACCCACCATAGCCTCGATTCAGATCGGCCTACAAAATTAATTCATTAAAATGATGAAATCAAAATAGAACAATTAAAAATCAGAGAATTGTGCAAGAAAAAATTTGGGAAAGAAAATAAAAGTAAAACCTTGCGAGAGATATTGTTAGCAAGAGCAGAACCCCAGCCATTAGAGGCGAGGGATTGTTGTATGATCGAAAACCCAAGCATCCTTTCCATCGCCGGAATCATTAACGGACTTCTCGAATTCCAACACATCTCCGGCTGAAAAAAAACCCAAAAAAAACCAAATCAACTAAACAAAATATCGTTCTACGCCCAAATTAACCCATATAATAAATTTTGGGTGAAAAAAAAATCTCAAACGCTTGGAAAATCCGAAATTTGGAAAAGAAAGAGGAAGAAGTTACCTTAGTGCTCGCATACCTTCCGATGAAAAGGTGAGATGAAGATCATGGCTTACATGATTTAGGAGAGAGAAGTGAGGTGAGAGGAAATTTGTAGAGAGAGAAAATGAAATAAGAGCTCCAAATTAGCTCCATTGTCAAGGTCAGCAAAAAGAGAAGTGACTCCCACACGTGTAACCATGACCCCATCTTATAGCCATGTGTAATTCAAATGCAAAATATACTGAGGGACTACATAGGCCCTCACATGCACCATTTTATGAGGGCAATTTGGGAATAACACTATTAGTAAGGAAAAACTAGTTAAAATTTAGGGGCAATATGGGCAGTGCAACTGAGGGACCACATGGCCTTTCACATGCACAATTTTTTGAGGGCAATTCGGGAAGAACGCTATTCATAAGGAAATGCTAGTTAAAATTTAGGGGCAATATGGGCAATGCACTATTCATAAGGAACCATTTATATTTTGATGTTTGATGCTTTTATAGGTTTAGGGATAAACATTACTATTGAATCTTATAGTAATAGGCAATATTATAACAATAGTGTTAGGTTAGCATTTCTAATGTACAATACACTTAAAAGTCCGTCAAATTTAAACAATTTATCATCTATAATAGTTACAATTTATAAATGCTCTTCGACAATTTATAAGGAAATCTTGTTCTCCACAATACAATATAAATACATATAAGGGCTACAAATTTATTCTTCTAATTCATTGTTCTGCAATATACGTAAAATAGAAGAAACATGCTTATCAAAAGAGAATTTGTAACCCAATTTGAACTTCACTCACTATAAGTCATTTAGTCCACAATGACCTTTCTGCAAATCAAACATAGCAATTCTTCTAAATGTGGAAAACAAATTTTGATCATACATAAACGAAACTTTACATATGAATGCATAGTGAAATGAAAGTAAAAAGGTATTTACTATTTTCAGTGGTGGGCTTATGAACAATTAACTTCCTTTGAGATAAAACACTAAATTTGTTTAAATAATTTTTTTGATGAAAAAAAATTACTTTCTAAATAGGCATGATTAGGGGATTGGGATGGAAGAGATGTATGATTAAAAAAATATTTTTTTTTTCTTGAATATGCATGATTAGGGGATTGGGATAGAAGAGATGTATGATTTTTTTTTAATTATTTTCTTGAATAGGCATGATTACGGGATTGAGATGGAAAAGATGTATGATTAGTACTTTTTTTTTTATAATTAAAAATAATAATTTTAAAACAGGAAAAATAGGAAGAGGATAAGTGTTCTTCCAACTTTCTGTTTTAAAATAATAGTATTGATGTGTCAAATAAAATAAAACAGAGGAAATATAAAATATGCGCATCGGAGATTATGAAAACAAAAACTGAATTAGATATAGGCTAGAGGTGATCAAGTTAAGCCCGACCCGATTTTGGGTGAGCTTTGGACAACTTTTTCTGGCCCGAATTCGGGTTAGGGCCGGCTCGGCCCGATTTTTAAAAAATTTTGGGCGGGTTTGGGAAATCAATTTAATGCAATTTTAGTTCTTTTTTTGGCCCGAAAAGCCCGCTTGGCTCGTCTAGTTTGGGCGGGTTTGGGCATGAAGGAATTATGTCTTCAATAAATGCAATTACTAGATATATCAAGGATCACTATTATGAAGATAATAAGTTCGTTCTTTTGGATCGCCATTATCTGTTGCTAGATATGATATATGATCTTAAGGCTAGTCAAATGGTTCAAAGCCCAATAGAATGGATCCTATGATGTCACACAACAAGGGTATTGGGTAAACAAGTAAGAGGCCCATTAATGGGCCTCATGAGATTGTGACATACCATGTAGAGTGTTGGGCAAGAGGAGTTTGATTAGGATTAGGATTTTGGGCTTGACATGGACTCTTATTTAGAGATGTAATCTATAAATAAAGTCCGTGCATGAAGGTTGAACATGATACAATTAACAATCAGTGAATTGTGACAAGGCAACCAGTTTTCCCAAAACCCTAAACTCCCTTTTCTCTCTCTCACCTCACGTCCCTCCCCTCTCTCTTACCTCAGTACGGCCGGCCACCCTAGGTGGCGTGTGGTGTTTGTCGTGGTGGTTCGTGGTTAGTTCGTGTGTCTATTCTCCGTAGAAGGTTGATTGAAAAGGTTAAATCACAACTAACTAACATTAGTGGAGGTTTAATCTGTGCCCGTGGACCAAGTAGAGGAATCACGCTTGAGGTTCTTTATCTCCCATTGTTCTTCCTTGATCGCACTTGGAATCACGCTTCAAAGGTACAATTATATGTTCTTTATGTGTTATGCATTGATCTTGGTATTTAGATGCTTATGAATATGATTCATGCAATTCCACTTAGAGTATCTAAAGTCCTACAGGACACACATTTTCCGGCTTGATGTTTCGCCCGGCCCGACCCGACCCGATAAATGAGCATTTTTTACCTTGGCCCGGCCCGAACCCGGTCCGACCCGCCCATTGATCACCTCTAATATAGGCATATAGCATAAATAAATAGAGGTCATACATCCTATCTTATTGTTACATCTTTCGAAATATTTTATTAAGCCTTAATGTTTTAACACATAAACGGTGATAAGACTTAACGTTTTAATACATGGCGGTGATGCCTCATGCAAGTAGACAAAAAAGCCCATATACAAAGGAGTGTTGGAGTGAAAAGGGGAAAGTTAGCTGGTCGTTACACTCTGACCCGGTTTTTTTTTTATTTTTTTATTATGGGATTGTTTGCTACGTTGAACGCAAATGCAAAGTTGATTTATGTTGTTTGCTTACTTGGTCGGGGGAGGCTCAACCATCGAATCAAGCACGCATGCAAGTTGAAATTACATATCACTACCTCTTAATCAAGCGAGGGTCGCTCGATCAAGCATGGGTGCACGTCAGCAGACTGGCGACTCCTTCTCTTCCTCTTCCTCTTCATCTTCCTTCGTAACCCCCTCTTAACACCCATGATTAATGGGATGTTTATGGGTTATTATTAGCCTTAATATTTGAATAAACACGTAATCTTTTGAGCTTCCTCATCTCTTCATTTACCTTGTGAATTCTATACATTCCTTGGTTGAGGTAATCAAAATACATATACAAAAAGTTATAAACATATTATTCTTTAGACATAAGTTTACTCAACTCCAACCTCTCACCCAAAAGTACATTTGTGTGGTGTGGTATATGAACCTTGAAAAACGTTCCGGTGAATACAATTGAGCACTTTGGTCGTATTGGAATTCATTTTCAAGTTAGTGATTAAATCACGCCAAAACAAATTTCCTCCATTGTTCAGGAAGATTGTTTTGTTATTCTTGTTCATTATCTCCATTTACTATTTGTTAGACTCATTATAAAATAACTAGGAGTGTTCCACAAATTTGATGTAGAGGGCAAGAAGGCTCATGCTCATGCCATGGTGGACACCAACCACCATGCACTCACAATTGCCCCAGTAGCAAAAACACTTGGATCGGCACCCAAGAAAAATAGGATGTAACATGAAACTCAAAAGCTATTTTGATAGATTTTGTGGCAAGAAAAGTGCACAAGAAGTTGGGAGAATGGAAAAGAAAATACAACTTCTTAAATATCACCATGAACAACTTCAACTTGGTGCCGGAATGAATTTTCTTCGTGCTAGCAAAGCAATTGAAATGCCTCGCATTACTTGTAATAGGTGGTCAAACATGCCTCATTTGTAATACATGAACTCCCACAAAAACAAAATAAAAAATGTCACTTCCTATCAGCCATGCAAGTGATGAAGCCGCAACAAAAAGCAACATTGAAGACACAACCTCGCATTAACCACCCATAAATATAAGTGATGGAGCTGCAAGACAAGGCAACATCAAAGAAACACCTTGCTGCAAAAGAAAAATCAATGATGGTACCTCAAACCTTGTTGCAACGCAAAGGCAAGCACCCAGCCAAAAAGGAAGCATGTTCAAGCTACAACAAAAGCTAATGCCGATAAAAATGAAGCAAGTCCAAAGACCCAAGAAACATTAGCACTTCTTCAAAGCTCACCTCCAGAAGTTCAAAGAAGCAACTCTCTGTCAAAGACAAACAGAAAGCAAAAAAGAAACAAGCTCACACGCCAGCAATCAAGAAGAATCAAGCTTAAGCATCGACATCAATAAGACAAGACTGTAAGATGCAAATCATGGCATCCCAAAGATGACAATGACATTCACTATAAGAGATGTTCGTTTGTCTATTGTAATGCTCGTAATTGATGAAGTCATCGACAACTTAAGAGGTAATCCGTAGGATGTTAGAATCCAAATCTCTTTGAATGCATTTCATGGCTCTATAGGTCATTTTACTTGGGCTTTCTAGACTTTAGAAAAAAAATTATCAAGTTTATGTTGGTCCATCGGAAGAATATTGTTGAACAATTAGTTTCAATCTTTTGCATAATCTGATTGTAGCTTACAAAGGCCTTCATTTAAAAAGACTCATTTCCAAAATGCCTTGAAAGCCAAATATCAAAAGCCTCAAGATCACAAAATTCAACAATGTGATCAATCGTTTCCTTCTCTTGATTACAGAGGCCAGACTTCACAGGAACTCTAAAAGTACATCAAAGCTATTGTTATCATCATACATGCACAAACTTTATTTATAAGTGAACTTTTCCTATTCTTGTTAATTAGGATAGTAGCTAGCAATTGTATTAAAATTTATCTCTCATCAACAACTCCACAACTACCAAAAAGCCCACCTAATTTAGCTCGCCGGGGAGTCTTCACCCCGGCGATCTTGAGCTTACGACTCGCTCTCACGAGCGTTTACTATGAGGTAATAGCTGGTATTCTACCTTGTCTACTAGTTTGAAGTATTTTTCTTTCCTTTTTTGTTGTTGGTTGGCCTTAGCTAGTTTTGTGACTTTTTGGATTTCTTTGCTTAGGGTCGTAAGTTTTTAGAACTATAGAGTAATTATGGACCCTGTGGGTCTTCAAACTGCATTAATTGGTTTTCATCTAGATTATGATGGGGTGGGAGAGGAGATTTCTGATATTTTGAACTTTATGATGCATTTCGGGAACCTGACGATCTCTTGCAAATGTGTGTCAATATGAAAGAAGAGGGTAACCTTTTGTTTAAGAAAAATATGTACGATGAAGCCTTGTCCAAGTATGATAAAGCTAAGAAACTCTTGTGTTTTGCTTTAATTGAAAATGAAGAGCAAAGTTCTAGATTATGTGATCTTGCCATTAGTCTCAACCTCATTCTTGCTCTATGTGCTATCAAGCTTAATTTATTTGCTCAATGAAGGGAGTTATGCTCTTTTGTGTTGAATTTTAATTCTGCAAATGTGAAAGCTTTATATAGAAGAGCAGTGTGCTCAAAGGGGATGAACAATCTAGGGGAGGCAAAGAAAGATCTGACTCGAGCCGCCAAATATGAGCCTCTACATGTTGATGTTGTGCGGGCCTTGAACACTATGTCCAAAGTGAGAGACTTGAAACCAAAAGGGAATAGTAACTCTAGACTACCACAAATTCTAGAAGATAGGAAAGGAAAACGGGTAAAGTCTTTCGTGGAGTTGGTTTCTACGTCTAATCATGGCTCGGTAGCTGAAGATATCATCGCTCCAATAGGTCTTGGAGCTGGGTTACCTTCCCCCATGAAGTTTAATCAAAGGGCTTTCCAAGTCAAGAGCATATCAAACATGGACAATGCAAGAGATCAATGCGACTTTAGGAGTGGGTCAGAGAGTTGTATTTTGAAGGATGTGGATATGACTCCCCATGTTCACGAGGAGGTAGGAACAAGTGTTCGTTTTTGTAATAAGTCTGGGGATCCCTTAAATGGATCCTGTGTGAATCATGCAAATGATTCTTTGATGTATGGCCTGAAGGCCGATCATGTGGAACCCAAATATCGTTTTCAAAACCGACATAGGAGGCAGGGTTCCTTTTTATCGATCTCCAAAAAGGATTACAAAATGATGGCTCAAGGAAAACCTATTCATTACTATGATGTAAGGTCGGGCTCTTACCTGGTTGTGAAGGCAGTGAACCACCCAAAAGAGAAACCTACAAGCAGTTTTAGTGTAAGCCTGGAAGAATGCAAAAGAGAACAAGAAGAGGTGTATGATGGGGTGTGATCGAAAGAAGAGGATTATTGTTCGGAAGTAGGTTCAACCGTAACCTTAGGAGTTGAGAGCTCAAGTGGAGAAGGACGAACTTACTCCTCCACAGAAGACAACTTTTCCACTAATCCTATCACCTCGGCCACCAGTAGACTCAGAGTTCCTTCCACAACCGAGATCAGTACGAGGAGAAAGAGCCAGAAAATAGGAAGAAGAAGCACTTCAATTCACCAGAAGGATAAGAGAAAAAGGAAGACAAGCAGACCGACGACAACTACTCATAAGGAGATTCCCAACCCCCGAGTTTCCCTTGCTAATTTTGTTTTTGTTTGCAAGTCCCAATTTGGTAAGAAGAGGAAGTTCATTAACCACCCTATGTTTGACTCCCCAAGCCACCCAAGAAAGAAATCTGCGTCTTTTGGTAGTTTTAATTGTAATTCTATGTCCACGACGCCGAGTCATTATTATGTGTCTAACTCTGGGTTTCATTGTTGTAAGTCGTTTAGTGTCGAGTCCACTCCCATGAACTAGAAGTACATACCAGATGTAGTGGGGGTGTAAGGGTCTTTTATTAATAAGACTTATTGATCACATTTAATAATAGTGAAGCAACTCAGTCCATTAGACACCTAGAATGGACGGAGGTTAACCAAAATATTGGATTGCGACAACAAAGTGATTCTGCACATTATTGGATCGAAACCAGTGCTGAATCAAAAGTATCCAAATTTTAAGAAAGTCGCAAGTACACATTATGAAATTCTTCCTGAATCAAGAACAATATGTTACTGGCTCGCTTGTTAAATAGCTAAATTTATTACACTTTATTAAAAAGGGGAAATTTCCCATGAATATCTAAATCCTCAAGACTAAAACCAAAGAACAAAACCACTTGATACTTCCTCTAGCAAATAAAATTAAAACAGATTCCCAAATAATAAAAGTATGTAGTTCTATACAAAGAGCCAAATGATGACCACCCTCGAAAAAAAAGGAATGAAAGTCACCGGATGAGAGAAACTCATGCTCCATGATTAAATAGTATTTGCTCTGCCATATCCAAGCATCAAAATTGCATGCTTCCTCAACTTCTTCCAGGATTTGCTTGGTTGATTCAAGACATCTCACGAAATCTTTGCAACGCTTTCTTTTGGATTAAAGTTTTGTAGCTGTCTCCTGGGTGCACTTCTAGGCCTGGGTCTACCTTTTTCTGCTGACTTCCCAAACCTGCCCTGTTGTCAAATGACTGTGCCTGAACAGGCGCCACCGTCCCACTACCATCCTTCCCTAGGCCCTGCATATAGTACAATATCCAAAACAAGAACAAGGACAGCCAATACCCAGAAATAGTGTCAGTAAGTCGGGATTCAACCACTCCACAGCAAAAGCTGACCACCGAAGCATTTTCCTTGCAGATAACTTCTAGAGTGTAGTAGCAGCAATTTACAAGGGATATTGAAGAGATAAACACATATTAAGGTTGCAAACACATAATGATGAGTACTATATCTGTAGGAAACAAGCATGAAATAGTAATTTCAACAAAGATAATAATAATCATGCAGATAAGGAAAGAGTAATACCAATCCCTCAGTCCAGCCCATGTTGCGAAGCATCCTATTACCAACATTGCTTTCATCAATGGCTTTGTCAGATGGAATCACATCATAATTCTGTACATTGTTGTCAGCAGTTCCACGGCCACCAACACCAGGTGGAAACGGCATGGAACTAATATCTGATGCACCCTTTCTGAACCCCACATCTTGATCTTGCCAATTCATAAGTAAACACACATTTCCACACAAATCAATACAGGGAGAAGGTTTAAATTAGCTGATGAACTCAGATATGCAACGGTTTTTCAACAATCCAGGATCATTTTTAAGTGTAACCCACACTCTCTCATACAGCAAAGGGAAAGCACAAGCAATGACCTTTTGGGATAACTAATAATAATAGCCAAACATAACCAGAGGCATATAGTAATTCTGTTTCATGATGCTTGTCCAACTTCCATTTTGGGTATTATTCAAACATTGCTACAACTAAATAATCAGCACACCAAAACTAATTACTATATTCTAACCTTTTATCTTTTTTAAACTCTTCTAAGTTACTTGTATAGATAGGAACGATTATTGAGTAACCGAGGCAATAAGATAGATCTATAAAAAATAGTCACAGCTTACCTGGATCTCCTAACTCCAGATCATCGTCAACATAAGAAGCTGATGATCCATACATCCTCCGTCTCTCAGCAGCACGGTCTCGGTATGCTGTCTGATGCAGCTCTTTCTGGGCAGATGTAGACTGCAAAGGTGTCTCAGAAAACTTCCTCCTTCCACTTGCGGAAGCTGCAGGTGGTGTATAATTGCCAAGGGCAGAGATATCAGTTCTAAACGAGGTCGACCCTATCTGTGTATCAGAATTTGTTGCAGCCACAGCAACCGATCCAGACGACGATGATGGAGTGGAGAGACCAGTCATTCCTGGATAAACAGTATCAGATTTGATAACCCCTTTTCCAGATCTAATCACTCCCATTAAGGTGCCTCCAGAGCTGTTGCTCACAGGACGAGGCTTAACATTAGACTCTGAGACTGTAGCCTGAGCAACTGAAGTATCTGAGAGAAAACCAGAACTAGCATTCACATTCTCCTTCAAACCCACTGCTTTTGTCTTCAAGGACATGGAAATGGA
Organism: Chenopodium album; assembly: GCF_948465745.1. Taxonomy (NCBI): domain Eukaryota; kingdom Viridiplantae; phylum Streptophyta; class Magnoliopsida; order Caryophyllales; family Amaranthaceae; genus Chenopodium; species Chenopodium album. Next base: position 37,785,932 of record NC_137847.1, read on the forward strand.
GTTTTGACGGTCCTCAGCTACGTTAGATTGACTATCATCCAATGCTACACGGAGTGTTTGACCTTCATGACTCCTCTGCTTCCACATTGACAAAACATGATTCATTTTCTTTTTGTTAGCCACAATGCTGCTCTTGGAAGCAAGTTTTATTTCTTTGGACTTCTCTTTCTCTTTCTTTTCAGCAGCTAATGCAGCGGAGGCAGCTGCCTGAACAGCATCAGGTAGAGAAGCAGGTTTCTCGCTCAACTTTACTGTAGCTGCAGGAGCAGAGATCACCACTTTTCTAGTAGTGGTGTTTTCTGCCTTAGGAGCTTCAGATTCTTTCTCTGATGTCTTGCTAGCATTTTGATCAACGCAAGGGACATACTGCTGGGTTTGGTGGTCGTACGAATACCATACCCCACCGTTGCCATCATAGTATAGACCTGAAAATTTAAGTCCATCAAGATAATTCACAAAGTTATGATAATACATGTAGTAAACTGTCCCCCTGAAATTAATTATAACTTTCCATTTTCAGGCAATCATAGATACTTCTCAAAACATCAATATCCGCGACTCCAAAAATTAGACTCCGTACTCTAAGAACCATCCTTATTGGCCAAATGGTTCAGCAATTCTAGGTATCAGGCATAGTCACATAGGGTTACAATGAGTCAGAATAATAATTAATGTTTGGTTCACAAAATTTCTGAAAATAGAGAAGATGTTTTACAGTCAAAGTTATGAGCCAAACATCCGGTATTTAAGTATAGGATTCTAATTTTCAATTTTTCCAAATCCATAAATTTGGTAATATTGGTATCTAAGTGGACTAACCCTATACTTTAAGCCAGAGGTTGAACAATCATCTGAACACGGCAAGCAAAGCCATATTGCCATTAAAATGGTAACCATGTGCAACAGTGCAAGTGCAACCTCAACCACTCAAATTCTCTCTTCCCTACATATACCCTACACAACCAATACATTTAATCAATCTCAGGCCCTCTAACCAGCTACAATTGAATATTTAATTGTTTCAGTTGTCTTTAAAACTCAGTTTCAGAAGATAAATGGCCTACACAAAATACAGTTCCAAAGAAAGAAAACACAGTACAGCCCTTGCAAAAAAGCATGACTGAGAATCGTAATGAAACAAACCTGTATTAGAATCATAGTAGAAGCCAGAGGAAGCATCATAATAGTATCCTGAAGCCTCATCCCACACAAAGCCAGCTTGAGGAGCTGAACCTTCTTTTCGACCAGCAACCTCTGTGCCTTGCTCCTGGATGCCAACTGGTTGCCTGTCATCTGGATTATATTCCTTGGGAGCCCAACCGACGGCATCATACTAAACAAAAGCGAAGCAAGAATAGGTGCTTTAAAAGAGCTATTGCATGGTAAAAAAAAAAAAAAAAAAAATTGAAACTACTTTGCATGCAGAGAAAAAGGAAACTAATCGAAATGCTTCAAAATCAGGGAAAAATGTTACTCAAAGAGCAAAAAAAAAAAAGAAAAAACTCCTTGGCCCTCAGGCCCCTCACGTGGAAAACTGTTTTATTTTTCATTGGAGGACCTTTGTTTCAAAGAAATCCTGATTAAAACTAGCAATGAGCTATGCAGATGAAAAGTTAGGAGGTAAAGTAGCTCGGTCTTTCCACCAACGAGCACTTGTTTGGGAGGAAAAAATGTGTATCACAAGAATTTTAGCTCATCCAATCAAACCATTGGAATAGTAACAGCACTTTGCACTTTTGCAGTCAAACTCTTTCAAGAAAAAAATAAAAAATAAAAGTTTGGTGACAGTCTCTTCATCCAAATTTAAAAGCTGAATAGAGTAGCATGGACCATTTTCAATTGCTAATTCACATGAGATGTTCATTTGTTCATCATCTATAAGTAAATTTTGCACCATATATATTAAGCATAACACAAATATTGAAGAAACGAGGAACCACGATATTACAAATAATATACAACTCCAAATCCTAAACACAAAAGAAAAAACCTTTTTCTAATAATTGAAGCATTGACATTATGAGGGAGTTGTCCCATAATATTATGCACCTATGTTTAAACGCATAGGTTTAAGTGAAAAGCTGTAGTTTGATTATTATCAATTGTTATTTTGATTAAAAGAATTTGATAGAGATATATTAGAGTATCATTTTAATTGAATGAGAGGATGTGGCAACCTAATTTTTTGGTAGTGAAAGGGGAGAGATTATAGATAAGTAGTGAGGCAATCCTTGTATAGAAAGGGGCAAGCTAATCTGGAACATATAAAATAGGAAAGGGGTCATATTGTTATGGAATGTAAGGAGTACATTTTAGGCTAATACCACAGTGTTGGTCTCATGATCAATCAAATTTTACTGAAGATAGTTTAAAATTAACAGTCTACCTGCTGAGCAAATGTTGCCGCCTCAATTGCAGCAGCAGCAAGAGTACTTGATTGTGAATGTGCTGAGGATCCTAAACCAGGACCAAGTATACTTTTTGCATATACCACACGTAGAATCTGACCATTTCTCTCTAGGTTTGTTCCATTTGTTGCCTCAAGGGCTTTAGTGGCATCCTCAACCTGTTCAACAAGTCACCATTGAATTTGAAACATCAAACTGTATGATAACATGTTCAGCAGCCATAGAGACTGATACCCATAGAATCACGAATCTCTAAATTTTAAAAAAACTAAAGAATCTGTCAAAACTCTAAAATCAGCATAGCATAAAGGGCATATAATCCACTTGCAACAAAAAGAACGTAGTCTTTCTCAATGTCACAAAATAAAAAATTTCATTGGCACAAAATTATGCCTTCAGAAGTGTGTGAAGGCATATATTATTGCAAACACAGATAGACGAGGTTATCCAAAAGACATACTGAATAGAAGTGAACAAATGCAAATCCTCTTGAGACATGGGTAAATTTGTCTCTAACAAGACGTAGATCCTGCAAAATTACAAAACCTGTTCTATAAGCAACTGAAGTTCCAGAATTATAGGACAATCAGAATTAAAAAAAGATATCAAAACGAGGTAGTCATCCATTCAATCATGTCAATACCTTGATTGGAGCATGTTTAGAGAACTCATATCGAAGCATTTCCTCATCAGCATTCTCATCCAATCCACGTACAACCAAAACATGAGTAGGCCCTGACAATATACTCAGTCAGCAATCAAAATTATGGTAACTAAACAACACAACACCTTTGATTTGCAACAGCAACCAACCTGCCTCAGCTCCCTTTCTACCCAATTGTGCAGGAGTTGAAGATGACATGTCAGCTGGTGGAGCATCATCAGTTCGGCTCTCATTACACTGCATTTAGAAAACATGGGTTTACTAGTTTAGAGAGAATAAAGCTCTCCAATTTCTTAAAATAGCTACGCTTGTAGACATTAAATTTGGCAATTCCTAGGTCTGACATCCAAAATAGTATGACTGTATGAGTAAGGCTGTGGAGGACATACAATATAAGAAAACAAGTAAATCATGTTTCTACATAGCAGTATCTCTGCTCAGCAACAGAACTCTATGTCAAGGGTATGTCCAATTGTATAACAATACTGCACCAGATGACCAAAAAACTTATCCTAAATATAGGTTAGAGGTGAATCAATCATTAAAGCTACACCACCAGCACCAGAATATAACATGACATGCAACAAGGGTACTCACAAGTCACAACTCTTAACAGATATATACATATAGCAAACTAGAAAAGTAAACCATGTTGGATTTGTGTCCCTACCAACCTGTTCTCTTATAATTTCGTAAAAAACGCAGAATTAGTGCGCCAACGAACCAACCCACTTCATCTTCCCCAGTATCCAATAATCAATTCTAATCATTTCCTGTTTAATTTTCAGATTTTTCCACCTGAAAATCTCCCATTGCACCATCCACATCAATTTTCCAGCCTTAATCCCATTCAATAACAGATACATTCATCTTCCCTTTAATTCGCGGATTAGCTTCCTTCTCTCTTCCCAAATTTAGCCTTCAATTTTAATTCAGTTCACCCCCCCCCCCCCCCCCCTTCTCAATCTTCTCCCCTTCTCCCATGATTTCCATCAACAAATTAAATTTCCTATGGAAAGGGGCATTAGTGCAATATAATTGCAAATATACCCCTAATGATGTTCTTGCCAAATTCGGAAAATGCATCCAGTCATCCACCCCCAAATCATATAAATATATAATTACTTGTGAAGTGAAGTAGAGTGTTGCTATATTATGTTATGAGCTCTAATTCCATTTAAACACCTTTTTTCTTCCTTTCCGATACATATTGAAACCCTTCTAACCCCCAAGTTCCAAAAACTATAACATACATTACAAGTGCTAGGATTATGACTACTTTGATTGAGCAAAACAAACTATCTCTAATGTTGTTCTTGCCAAATTACAAGCTTAGTAGGGGTAGATTTTCTATCTTTCCCTCTTCCTTCCCGATTTCGATTAGGGCGTCAAACCATTAAGTTAATTTGTTTCATTTCACAGGTCAAGGAGTACTTGGTCAAGGAGCAGGGGTAGATTGGTGCGGTTCGAGTCACTACCACAATAACCTGTTAGAACTAAGAGGTGTTAAAAGAAAACTTCACTATCTCTACATCATTTATCACCTTCAAACTACTTTTAATTCGTTCCAATGGCCACTAAAGAGGATATTGAGAACATTAACAAGTCTCCAAGGCACTTAATGCCATGATGCAAACTCTTACCACCAGGGTCACCACCATGGAATAAAACAAGGTCACTGTTGCCACAGTTGGCAAATTGAAAGAACAAGTGAGCAAAATTTCCGAAGAGTTCACCTATGTGTAACAACCTTCCACTATTTTGGATGTAACGGACAAGCTCCCTAAAAAAATCTCCAAATCTGACATACCACAATTCAAGCCCACTGACAATCCAATATTCCACTTTAAGGCCTTTTCCGTAACCATGACTCTCAAGAGATTGGATGTAGCACTTTTCCCTACAGTGTTCCCCCTCTCCTTAGAGCATGCTTGTCAACAATGGTTTTATTCTCTCGATGCCAAGCACACTGCAACTTGGCAAGATGTTACAGAAAGTTTTATAAATCGTTACAAGTGTAACATTCAAGCTAGAACTTTTGAGCGTGAACTCTCCATTCTCAAACACAAAGAGAATGAAGGCTTCACCACTTATCTGAATAGGTGGAGGGAAACAACTGCACTGTTGGTAGATCCCCCCAAAGAAAAAGAGATGATTCGCCTCTTTATCTAGAATATGACTCACAAGTACAAGCAACATCTCAAATTTTCTGTCATTGAACACTTTCGAAGCTGTATATGATATCAGCATCAAACCCATGTAGAAAACAAATAGATGCAAATTTTTCATAATGAACATGACAAACAGTACATTGTAAAACACAATTCACCCTAAAACTCTTCAAATCATTACACAACCACAAATAGTTCCCAGGTATACCTTATCTAGACCTAGCTTTTATATATATATATATATATATATATATATATATATATATAGAGAGAGAGAGAGAGAGAGAGAGATTGAGGTATAGTTAACTTCATCTTTGATTTATTAATTTAAAACATCTACTACGTATATTATTTGTACCCAAATCTCAAAGGTCTCTTTTTTCTTTCATAGCAAAAATCACACCTCAAATTTAATTCATTTTTGCTACAACTTTCGATCAGCTTCTTGCAGATTTATGAGTTTTGACGGCTATAATATATCGGTTGGATTGTACCTATTCTTCACAGTTTACTCTTTGCGGCAGATGATATAGGTGGTGGGGGTAAAGAGTAGCAACTGTTGGGATTTTGGAAGAGCAAGGACGCTAATGAGAAGGTGGAAAGGACTAAGGGATAGAGCAAGCTGCCAATGAGGGCATCACACGCAACTTCAAAATCTCTGGTTTATTTTGAGAATTTTGTCCAAGAGGGTCCCATTGGAAATTACTCTTCATTTTAACAATGATTGATGTCACATATTTGTGCGTCTCCATCTTCCTTTAAAATGGTTCTTCAATTAAGTTCAATGTCCTAAATTATTGTATTTCAGAAGTCCTTGGCAAAGGTGAACCAAATTCTCTACTTTTTTTTTAAAAAAAATAAAATTATGTCAATGTTTAAAGCACAAGTGATGGTGACTTAAATAAATAATATTGGATGAATCACAGTGAGCAGCCTCGGCATTATTTGGACTAAATTGAGAATTTCAATCTCGTGCATTAGAAGTTCGCTTCAAAGGAAGTTGTGAAGTTAAGATGTATTATCTTAAGCTGGAGGGTATACATTAATAGTGCATAAAATTAGCTGCCAACATTCACAAGTTGCTCTTAGTTTATTTTTTAGTTTATTACTACCTCCGTTTTTTTTTTAGTTGACGTCTTTCTATTATCACGCTTGCCAACGCATGTTTTTAACGCTTAATATCTCTAATTATTAACATCGTAAAATTATAAAAAGTGGATATTTATAAAATATATATCGAGACAATTCAAATAAGATCCCACATGACTATATTTTATTGTATCTATAATCACAAAAGAGTCAAAGTGTAGTGTGTAAATAGTGTAAAAGTCAAAGGGTGCCTACTAAAAAAAAAAACGGAGGTAATATTAATTTGGCTCAAGTGATGACTATCTTTAGTCAGTTCCGCTCTTTTTAAGTAGACAAAACTTTTCACACTCACAAACTCTTTTGACTAGAGATAATAATTGTTAAAATCAAGTGTTGGCAAACGTGATAAAAAAAAAATGTCTATGTCAACTAAAAAAGGACAGAGGAAGTACAATGTTTCCACATGTCAACTTTGAAAGATTAAAAGTTGTAACTTCCATGGTTTTTTTTATTAGCACTCTACAAGACTGTAACTATTATATTAGACTTCATTTACCTACAACCAACCGGTTCTTTAAACAGGATAAACAACTAGTACAACCAATGAAACAAGAGAAAGAAAACCAACCTGAAAGCATGAGACTCGACGAGCAAAATTGACACACCCACAGATTGTGCACATCCAATCAGAGGGTATGGTGCTTCTATGGCTGGCATGGGAGGACCTCAGACCATCTTGTCCATAAGGTGCCCCTCCTGAACTTCCAGTTGGCTTGCTACTGCACCATAACATGATTTTCAAATGAATTAAGCATGCTTGCTAAAATACAGTCAAAAACAGAACTAACCAAATTACCGACCTTGTAAATTATTAGCATGCAAAACCATAGAATAACCAAACTGCAGTAAGTAGTCTTGGTACCAATCTATCAACTCCGTTTTTTTTCTTTATTATTATTATTTTAATCGTTTACTTTTTCAGTGTTAGCAAGGGCTGCTTAAAAATTTAGGAGAGATGACATTAAAGTGATAATTTAAATTATTGTATGCGAGTAAAAGCGGTGGGTCTGTTTTCTAAAATATATAATATAAAAGTGAGTAAATTAAAAATAAACATTCAAAAAGGAAAGTGGATACAAAAAATTATTTAAAAAAAAAAAAGAGGGACTAGATCACACGATGCATAAATATCTTCAAGAAAGCACGACTAATCACATCAAAAGATCACAAGCAAATGACAATCAAGCCAGAAACATTATACATACCTATACTCAAACAAAAGCTTCCTTCCATCTAACACAAGGCCTTCTAATCCTACCTTATCCATCATTGCTTGTGCTGCATCCTGTGAAACCAGACTCACATTATAGTCAATCTAAACAAATAGCAAGAATAAAGGCTCTAAACACAATAAGGGAAAGAGCTACAACCACTGATGGAAAATCAATAAAAGCAAATCCACGGGAAATGCCAGAATTCCGCTCCTTGATGACTCGAACATGGCGAAGAGGCCCCCATTCAGCCTGATTAAAGGAGATCGAGATCACTCAGTTGAATAACATATACAAGGTAAAAATATGATACAGTCAGAAACCCAAAATGAAAAGACAGACATACAAGAATTTGATACAGATCTTCTTCAGTGGTCTTCTGTGAAAGACCCTTTACAACCACAGTTGCAGATGGCATCTAGCAGAAACAACAGACCATTAGCATCTCCACTTACAAAAGACAGAGAATAAGATACAGACCAGTTTCCTAAAAATACATGGTGGAGAATATACCTCTTGTCGTTTTTCATCACGATCTCTTCGTCTCTCCATCCTATCACATCGATCGTCATAACTATCATCATGATGACTGCGACCACGGCTACGTCCACGGCTACGACAACGGGGAGACCTTGATTTGGATCGATCATCGCGACCATGAGACCGTGATCGAGAGCGTGATTCCCTTTTATAAGGGCTTAAATCCCTTTCATGGCTCAAATCCCTCCTATCACGTTCCCTATCATGTGAACCACGCCGCCTCCAACTTTCGTCCCTTCTACTTCTATCATAATCAGAATCATGGCTATGTCTGCCATAATCATAATCCCTCTCACGACTGTCGTCTCTACGATGCCTATAATCATGATCATCAAAAGCATAATCATCACGCTCACGCATTCCAAATCTTCCAGCCCTGCGAAATCCATGATTTCGGCAGTAAGCAAGACAATTCTAATGTTACCAACATCCTCATATGTATTCATTTGCTTGTACCTGTGACCATCACGGAAATGTTCCACCTCGTGATATGGGTCAATGTATGGCTTGTCATTTCTTCTAGGTTCCCTTTCAAGGGGATACTCTTCTTCATAACCTCTACGTCTTGCTTGAGGCCATAGGCCAACTGGTGGAGGGGCCGCATAATTGTCTCTCTCAACATCTCGTTGGAATGCACCCCTTGAGAATGCACTGTCCCTGGGGTACCTTTCGTCTAAAAATCTCCTGTCATCATAACCACTGCCAACCCCGCCAAGGAAGCATAATGAGTGGCCAAAAGGAGAAAAAGCAGTACAATATAACATTGAATTATAAAAGGGATGAGAACAAGTTTATTATGGTTACACTGAGGTACAATGTTATTCCAATATTTAAGAAACCTAAATACAGAGCTCCAACCATATGTTGCATTTCCTCATGAGTATGAGTCCCAAAAAACTCATTATCCTTGCCCACATAGAATTCCCACTTGACGTCTTATCTATGAAATTCTATCATTTTTCTTCATATAAATTACCCACAATAAAACATTAAACACTACAAGGTCTACAACCAAGCAAAACAACTGTAGATCAATAAAAAAATAAGCCAGAGTGTCAAAGAATCAAAGAGTTTGACAATCAAACACAACCCTTACCAGTTGCAAACAAAGAGTAAAAGCAAATAAAGTACAAATGGCACCGTACTGCTCTGTAAAAGCACCAATTATTCACTCACCGATAATTTGGCTCATGGACAGCACCATATGCCTCCAATGCCTGTGGAGTGAAGAGAATAAGTTATGTCAGCAAGAAACAGTCATGGTACAAGACAGGCAAAATCAATCCATATCCTCAATGTCCACGGCTTTCTCTCATTGCTCTTTAAGGATGAGATGCCAAAAATAATGGACAATCACATGAGCCCTAATTCTTGTATTATCATCCCATATCCCATATAGGTGATTAAAAAGGAAACCACAATTACGCTGTTATTTTCCCATCCATGCTGAAGACCATAGCGACCATCCATTTCTTGTGTCACTTGCTGAAGTTAACCCTGCAAGGCTCTTGGCATGAGGATCAGGATATTTGCAAAACTTTCCTGTAATGGATGCACAAACACACTGTTATGCCCATGATGAACCAAGAACCAATTGTCATGACACGGCCTTCCCTCCAGCAGAATCCTGATAGCCCACATATACCCATCACATTTCTCTAAGACACAAGTATCACTAAGAAAAAAACACCAACTAACTAATCAACAAAAGTTCTCCGCACTGGCCATTTGGCCAAAGAAGAAAAATGTTCCTTTCCAAAGGAGGGAGCATAGCCATCAACTCATCTCTCACCTTGTTATCAACTGCATATGACTTTTAAGTATACATCTAAAGAGAACAGAGTATGAATAATGGGAATTGGGAATCCATCTACTGTTCACAAGTCTGGCCGATAATAGATACTTAAACACATCTACAACTATGTAAATTATCGCAAGACATATTGCAACTTATGCGACAAATACCCTTTAACACATTGAATGAAGACTACAGAATCCAAGCCTTCCTGGGTGCTTCAATTCTCAACAGATACAATATCTGCCAAGGGGCACCTAACTACAACACTACCATGTCCACATTCCTAGCCGGCTAGCCACAAACAATTAGATTGGCTAGCAAGAATGGTATCATAATAATTAACAACCACTGAATAGTTCAATAAAATCTTAGAGTTAACGGCCAATCCATCAACATGGGTCAGAAAGACAGCTACTTGTACCACAACAACTATAATTGAGCAAAGGAAGCTCATTTTAGACCCTTAATCAGAAGGGAAAATGGATAAAGGACCATCACACAGCAAAAAATGGTCCGTCCCTGAGGCGGGGCAGGTAGCGCAACTGGCCCAAGCCCAGGGAAAATAGGTCGATTGTCATAGTTCCGTCCTACAATAAAGAGTTATAAACAACAGCCTGCAACACATTAACAACCAAATTTGACTTAATTGTCAAATTAGGCTCCACAAATCACATTAATTTCTTCTTGCAGCATAAATTGCACATATCATGATTCATAGCAACAAAATCGATCATCATAATCTTTCATAACTTCAGTAATTATAGCCAATAGTTTCATAGTCCACCTTTTAAGAACCCTAATTTGAATTTACCAACAATTAAATAAACGATAAACCCTAGAATGCGAAATTAATATTCGATGAATAAAAACAAACATAGTACCTCAGAAGCTGAAACAATGGAGGAGAAAGAGCTCAGAAACTGCTTCAATGGAGAATTCAGAGTACGCGGTTGAATGGAGAGAGAGAGAAAAGGGGTGTACCGTATAAAAGTGAAAAACTCCGAACAAGAAAAAAAAAAAAAAATAGGAACGTAGGAAAAACAGAAAGATTATTAGATTAATGACACACTGGTACGCATTTACGGAGTTATGTCAAACGTCAGATCTAAATACAGTAACAGTAATATCAATGGTTATACTGAGGTGGCTAGTGTCCTGGGTTGCGCACGGCCCACCCTGACCCGCACGGCCGATGGGTTAACAGTTATGTAGTGGGTCCGGTTTTTCCAATTCAATCCATTTTGACCCTTAAAGCACTGCCCAATTTGGTCCAACCCACCTCACACAGCCCACCCAACACATGAACTTAGCCCTCTTGATTCACCTTTTTTTTTTTTTTTTTTTTTTTTTTTTGGGTTGGGAAAACCTCCTCTTGATTCACTTGAATTTAAAACTAATTTTTTTTTTTAGGAAAAAAACTAGTCTATCATTCAATACTAATATACTAAAGTAATCCCTAGCCTTATTCCCAAAGTACGCGTGTCGCGTTTGTATTAAAAAATTTCCCGTCAAGAACCTTTTTTTTTCTCTTTTTTTGTTCATGAAAATTAATAACATAGCTGATAAAAAAAAAATTATGCAACCTAAAAAGAATAACAACTTAAATAAATAAAATATTTTTTTGTATATTCCCTTGAATCTTTAGTCGTTAATATATAAAATGTATTGTACGTTTTCTACTTTAAAAAAGGATTTTAACTCAATCTTAAATTCATAAGATGTCAGGATACTAAAATTAGAGATAAGTACTCTACGTTACCGTATCTAATCTCCACCTGGCAAATGGGTCATTCGGGTCAGGTATGGGTCGGGTCATTTCAGGTCGGGTTAAGTTCGGGTCAAAAAGTTATCGGGTCAAGTTCGGGTCGGGTCGGGTCATTTCGGGTTGATTTCGGGTCAACTGATAATCGGGTCGGGTCGGGTTTCGGGTCAACATTTCGGGTCGAGTTCGGGTCGGGTCAAGTTTGGGTCAGGTCGATTCGGGTCAGGTCAATTTTCGGGTCGAGTCAATTCGCGTCGGGTCAATCTTTTGGTCCAATTTTCGGGTCATATTCGGGTCGATGCATTGGGTTAAATTCAACTCTATCTACTACCTCCGTTTCATATTATTTGCAACCATTTGACATATAGTATAGAGGAAAAATGTCTAATCGTTGAAAATAATATGAAACGGAGGTAGTATACATTTACATATTTTTTGACGAGAAACTCACTATATTTATTAAGGCTACTTTTTTCATGGAATATAGTAATTGTTTGACTTAGATTATTTTGTAATTTCATTTGGTATTGAACATTATGTTATGTACACATTATTATTGTACTGTTTTTTTTTTCTAGACTTGTGAGAATTGTGACTTTTATTTCGAGCTTTAGTTAATTTTTTTAATCTTATGGACAAACTCCGTATCGGGTCAACTTCGGGTATCGGATCATTTCGAGTCGGGTCATTTCGGGTCTCGGGTCAACTTCGAGTCGGGTCATCTCGGGTTGGGTCGTTTTGGGTTGGGTCATTTCGGGTTTCGGGTTAAGGTTGGGTCAATTCCACTTCGGGTCGGGTTGATTCGGGTTTTGGGTCAATTTCGGGTCACTATTTTCGGGTCGATTTCGGGTCATGGGTCGGGTCATTCGGGTCGGGTCATCAGGTCTGGGTCAGAATTGCCAGGTCTAATCTAATCTATAATAATTTGATGACATAAATAGATACTTCTCAAACTTATAGTAATTTATAAAAATAATTTTTTTTTCTTGTAAATATCCGAGCATTACTCGGGCAAAGATCTAGTTAACTAATTCTAAAACAAAACATATTGACATCATCTTTTTCCAAACTTATACACGTGTCACTTTCTTATTAAAAAAATTTCACGCCTAAATGCTTTAATGGCATTATCTTTATTTTTTATTTTTATTTAAAGCTAAACTAACTACTCTATTTTTATTGATTTGAAAATTGTTATATTTGTTTTGACTAAAATATCAAATAAATGCTTCTATAGACTACTATACAAACGATTAATTGTTGGAAGCTAAAATAATAATTTTGATTCCCTCAAAAAAATAAAAAAATAAAAGATGACATTTGTGCTATTGTATACTGTGTATTTTTTTTTCTTCAGATTTCATTAATATGCATCCTTAAATAATTTTCTTTTAAACTATTTTAATTATTAATTGTAAATGATGTGGTTCAAATATATCCTTAAATGAAAACTATTTTTATATCTAATTCTAATCTTTATATACAACATTATTTCCACTTATGTTATGTCATGCAACATAACATAAATTACAAGAAAGATTAAGGGCATGTTCTGTTCACCTTATTTCCACTTATTTCAGGGTTAATAAGTTCAGATAATGGTTAATAAGTTCAAATAAGATAAGTTTAGGAAAAATAAGTTCAGATAAGTTGTGATAAGGGTTAATCAGGGCTACCCAGTTTAATTTATAACTAAAATAAGTTCTAATAAGAACTAATAAGTACAGATAAGTTCAGATAACTAAAATAAGTTCTAACCGTGCATTGTACAGGAAAAGCCTAGTATTTTAATAAAGTAAGAAAATTTGTCGGAAAGGAGGTTTTTAATGTTCGACATTGTAAAAAACAAAGGATCATATTATAAAGAAGGTGGTTAAAAAATAAATAAATAAATAAATAAAAATCAATCTTTATTTCTCATTTAGGTTGTAAGAAGGGACCCTTATTGACTTTCTGGCCATTTTTTTTTTAGGTGCTAGCTGTCATATGCCTTACACACGAGAGTACGTGACTTTAAAATGCCCTATGCTCTATTTTTTTCTTCATTTTCCCTTAACTTCCCTATTTCATTTTAGGCTTTTAGCCCTTAAGACTCAAATTTATTCGGAATAAACCCAAAACTGTAAAAGACGCAAACCGGGATATTTATTGGCACACAAAACAGGACATTAGCAAATTTTAACCTTGAAATGTGCTCTTAAGAATCAAAATGACTCTTAAACCATAAACAAACTTTTTGCGACTTGAAAATTATGACACAAAAACCAAGGCATTTCTAAGTACGCAAAATGAGACATTTGCAGTAATTTTTTGCTAAGTCAAACTTCAAATTGGATCTTTAAGGTCTAGTATCACACCCAATAACATAATCAAGCAATTTTTTTGGTACATATGCCCTAAAAAACTAAAATAGTAGAAACTTTCGAAATAAAGAAATTGTCACTTTAAGCATATCGTCGTTTTACAAAATGGTAATGCTTAAATAATATTGAGGGAAAACAGATTAAAATTGAATTGTTAACGGAAAATGGTACTAACGTAAGTTGGTGAAGTGTTTTAGTAAACAGCATGATTTGTTCTTCTGGTAGTAAACCGACAAATCACATGCATGGATAATCAGTAGTAGTAGTTACAAGATCATATATAAGTTGGTCACAAATAATTAAAATTAGATAAGACTTTACAAATCCTAATTATTAAGCGTTTCCAGAAGCTATATATGAGTTATGATGAGATGACAACAAACACCATTTTAGATGTGTTATCATAGCTCTCAAGAAAAGTTCTAAATTTTTCAATTGATTGCTCATATGGGACAGTAAGCAACTTGCTTTAGTTACTGATAGAATCACAATTTTTTTTAAAAGTACTAGTTTATGATATTGGTCAACTATATGTCTATATAGATTATTGTTTTAAATGTAAAAAAAAATACAGTATTTTAAAGTTGCAAATTTAAAGAATATCACGAAAAACTGAAAATTCTAATGTAGTCTTTAAAAAATCATTTTTAATAATTTTAAATATTTTTTTATTTCTTTGCAACAAAAAAAATATTTTTTTATTTCCAAAATTTCAAAAATATTAAGAAATGATTTCTAGAAGATAAAAAAATATATTTTAAAAAAATATATTTTAAAAAATTATTTTTAATTAAAATTACTAATTAAAAATAAATCAAAAAACTAGTAATCTCAGCCATCCATTTTAAAAAATTCTGATAGTTAAAAGTCATAAAACTACATTTGAATCATCTCACAAAAAACATGTAGATTGTTCAATACGCAACATTTTTTTCTAAGTAAAAATGCATATTTTTTTTTCAACTACTAAAAAAAATATTAAAAAAAAAATCAACTGCTAAATGTGCGTATGATTCTTGAGCCAATAACATATTTTTCATTTGATCATTTGCAACAATATTTGGGAGGAGATTGGAACTTAACCACCTAGAACTTTGACCATGAATCACAATAACCTATAAGAACTAACATATTTATGCAGGGTATTAATTATTTCAACTTCAATACAAGTTTTTAATACCAACTTTTTACAATTTTTACACATTTTTATTAATACCAAGTTTCATTTATTTCACTCTCTTAGGTTCAAATAAGTCCACATAAGATTAGATAATGACTGATAAGTTTAGATTGATTATTTGATTATATAATATAGAAAAAATTGACATAATAATCCCAACTTTGCTCTCGCCCAAAGTAATCCCAACTCTCGATTATTTTTTAATAATCCGAACTTTAATATAAATTTGCTTCCAATGGTAATGGTCCCAGGTGATCAGTAACCTGTTGAATAGGTAATTTATTTTTAAAAAAAAGTAATGTACATGTGTCATCACATGATAGGACAAAAATAAGTTTAAGTATAAGTTCAATTTTAATTTTAATTTTTATTTATATTATTGGTTTAATTATTTAATTAATTAACAAAAAATATTATTAAAAAAAAAACCACCAATCCAACCACTCATGCCCTCAAGCCAGCCTGGCCCCAACCACCGACCGTTGGCACCTAGCTGGCCCATTCCCCCATCCCACCGGCTCATTCCCCCCCCCCCCCCCCCCCCTCGGCAGCGAAGCCCACCCCACTCTTATCCCCTTTTCATTTGGTTTCTAGGTTGTTTTGGGTTTTCTAGATTGTTTTGGGTAGGGTTTACGGTTTTGGGGGACGACGAATAAGGGAGGGGGTCATTTCAGGGAGGGTAAGGGGTTTATGCGGTGGATTGGGGGAAAAGGGGAGGAGGGTGGAGCGTCGCGGTAGAGGAATTTAGGGAAAGAGAAGCAGCAGGCTGCTAAGGTTGTTCATGGGAAGGGGAAAAAAGGGTGAGGTGGTGATATAGGTGAAATAGGAAGAAGGGTAATGTTAGTTAATTTTGGCGAGAAATTCTGTTAAATACAGAATTCGTTATTTTTTGGTTTTTGTCTTTTTGCGCTTAGTTAAGCCTTATTTCTGTTACAAATTTTAATTGTTAGAAGAGCTAAGTATAGCTTAATCGGTGTAAGATTCTCATTAAGAAATATACACTGAATTTTCCCTTATCTTCTTCTTTCTCTCTCTATTCTGTTACACTTCTTCTTCTTCCTTCTATCTTCTTCTATTTTCTGGAAACAACCCAGAATTTAGCTCATTGGAGCTCAAATAAGGTTTTTTTACCCTTATCGGGTGGGCTTCGCCGGCAAGGAAGGAAGGAAAGGAGTCGGCAGGGAGGGGGAGAAATGAGACGGCGGGATCCGACAGCTAGGGAGTAGGCCAGCTAGGCAACAACAGCCGAGGTAGGGGTCAAGCGTTGGGCGGCAGTGGCTAGCCAATGGATGTTTTTTGTAAAAAAAAATTATAAACTTTTTTAATTTTATTTATTTTTTATTTTGTTTTTACTCCTTCCGTCCCAAATTACTCATAACGTTTTGACTTTTTGCACTATTTATACATCTACTTTGACCATTTTTTTAGCTATTATATGAAAGGTAATGTAACCATGTAAGATGATGTTGGGTCTATTTTAATATAAAAATTTTTAACATAAAATTTTTATAGCTTTTATAATGTATAATAAAAGATATCGACAGTTGTCAAACATGTACATATGCAAGCGTGTGTGGTACCTAGGTTTTAGTGGACAAATATTAGTCTACAAAGGTTCCACTTAAGTGTCTGATAAGACTTATAAACAAAACTTAGAGTCGCTACCTTATTTTTATCCGAATAAGGACGAATTTTAAAACAGTCAATTTTAAGAAATAAAACTAAAAAAAAATAAATAAAAAATCAACTATTAACTCCATAAAGATAAATAAGGCACAGGGTTTGGGGTTTAGGTTAAGAGAATCGAACGTCTGAGACTCGTCTTCCCCTTTCGTTCTAAGGAACGGACTCTTACTATTGTGTTGTTAAAAATCAAGTTTTAAGACATGTTAATCACAAAAAAAAAAAATGATATAATAATTAATATAAGGTAGGTTTGAGCACCAAAGTTGCACTACGTACCGATCATAGTGAGATTTTGAATTCACTCAAGGATCAAAACCTTCGTAGTTCGGACAGATGCCATGTTTTAAATAATCAATTCCATTGGGTTTTTAATTTGGGTAGTTGACATAAACGTCATTTTTGTAAGTGAGATTTTAGGGATCTTTGACAGATTCACTCATAAAAGTAAAATGAACCACCTTGGTTGAGGAAAATCACCTCGATTAGCGATTACCAAAAATGTCTTTTGAACAAGACAATTCAACAAATGCGTCCCAATTGACGACTTTTTTAGTGGGTCAAGGTATTTTTTGGAATGAAACTGTAAGGGTTCACTGTATAATCTCACTTTGGGTTTAAAAACGCTCAAGGGTAATTTTTGTAAGGTTTTAAGGGTTATGTGTTTAGGCTTAATGGAATTGACCAAGTAAAACACGACACCTGTCAAGGCCTTACTTCCAAATAAAAGGGAACAATTAGCTATTTAATCATATCCGATTGTCAATTAATCCATCGGGTAATTATAATGGGATATATGCTTATTTTTATGGAGATGGATAATTGTTACAACCTTATACAACTAAATAATTAATCTTAACCTCATGTTTGGAAACGAGGCCAAAACCTTATATTAACTATCATTAATTATTAAAACAAACAAGCAAAGTTACGATTCATTCTTGTGTCGCGAATGAGTTTGAAATAAGAAGGTTCACAAAATTATAAAATTTTTTAAAGTTTGTTAAAACTCTTATTTCTGAAGTCGTCTTAAAATAAAATTAAAATCCTTAAGACATCATTTATTTCAAAAGTCATTTTTTAAATAATATTAAAGATTTTTTTTAAAACAACACGTTTTGAATTAAAGTTTATTAATAACTCTTATTTCTAAAGCCATCTTTAAAATAAGATTAAAGATTTTAAAACGTTTTTTAGAATTAAAAATTGTGAAAAACTCTTATTTCTAAAGTCATCTCTAGATAATATTAAAGTTACTTAAAACTCTTAATAAGTAAAGTTCTATAAATATAAATACATGATATAGTGTAATATAGGTTCCATGACACCATTAGTTTCTTAAAAATAAATTAATACAATTTTTTTTAAAAAAAAATTAAGAGAAAAACGTGCCTATTTCATTTCTTTGATAGCTTAAACTAAAAAAATCATTAAAAAATCGAAAAAATTATTGTGAGATACAGTTGGAAAGCTCTTGAAAAGTTCTATCACTTGAGCTAAAGAAATAGAACTGCTTTTGGATGTAAGGGTTGTTTTATAGGCCATCTTTGGGACGTAGTAAGTAACTCTTCACTCTTGAACATCCTTTACACAAACTTTTAATTCCTTAGGTCTTTAAGCTCACTTTAAGAATGAAGGAAATTATTCTTAAAAATATATCTTATACAAACACATGAATGTATTAACCTTTCTTATTCAAAATGCATTAGAAAGAGATATTAAGCAAAATGCAATTAACCCCCCTCTTTTATAACCCGTCACCTCACCAATAGGCTTGACTTTCTAATGTGGAGTAATGAAAGAATTAGGGCTAATTTAGCACCTAATATCGTTACTATGGAGTATTACTTTTTTGGCAAAATCTATGGAGTATTACTTTTTTGGCAAAATCTATCATTACTCTATTTATTAAATGATCAAAAAGGGGTTGAAATAATATTTTAGGGAATATTTTGTCATAAAAATAATATAAAAGATTTGGAATAATATTAATATATTATTATAGTGGTATCAAATATTCACAAAAAAAAAGGGTAAAAGGGAAAGGGGAGTTTTGGAGGGAAAAAACAGCATCATGATGTGACATATGTCACTCCCGGTGTTCGTTTTAGTATTAAGTTATTGATTATTGATGATTGATTTTGTCCGTTTATCTATTCTAATCACTTAATTGCTATAATGAGCTTGAATGTTAAAAGATACATCCAAGAGACTTGTGAAATTAAACATCACGAGGAACAATCTTTAAAGAACGGAGGGATACATGTTAATTATTACCCGTGCAATGAAACTATATACCACATCCATCCCTCTTTTGTCGGTATACTTTGACCGGCACAATGTTTTATACAATTTTAATTGAACTTTTTTTTTTTTTTTGTGATAGTTAATGATCAATTTTTTTTATTTATATTAATGAATATCAATGTTATTATTATTACAAATAAATCAATAAACATATTATAAGTTAAGAGTCAATTCCGGTTGGAGCAAAAAAAGGATCTTTCAAAGAATATATACAAATTTGAATGATAGTTTATTTTAATATATTATCTTATGTTTGTATTTTATAGAAAAAATACCTAATATAAAATATATGAAAAGTATAATAAAATGTTAATTTTTTAATTTTATCAGAGTATGACATTCCTCAGTTCCGCTTTTAGTATATAGTTATTGATTATTGATGCCACATTTAACAATCAACCAACATTAATCCATATCTATAGTACTATATAAAGAGAAAATACATCTTTGGTTGATAAATTTGACATTTCTCAAAATACCCCTTTGAAAATGTAAAATTACACATCTTTTATGCACAATTAAATATTAAATATTTTTCTTGGAATAACTACCCCTTATTCATGTTTAAAAAAAAAAACAACTATCCTTAAATCAATAATTTATACTACATAGAAAAAAGTAACCACCGATAAAAAAATATTTTTCCAAAAAAATAAAAAATATACATCACGTACAAAAATTGTCTTTTTTTAGTTAAAAAAAACTACCTTTTTTTTTAAAAAAATAAAAAAACCAACTCTCTTTAATCATACACAAGCTAAAAGGGACACGCTACGCGTGTACTGTATAAGAATTTAATATTGTACACGCGTAGTGTGTACCTCTTAAGTTGTAAAAATATATGGATGAGGAGATTTGAATACCCAACCTTGTATGAGAAAGGTGGTTATTTAACCATCTAAGCCAATAATCATGTAAATAAATGTATATAATTGCAAATCACAGGGTTTAATTAAAAAAAACACCATAAATAATATGAATATCAAATACATATAATCACAAGATTTAATCAAAATTGCAACCCGATACAAGTCATATAACGCACGGAGTACACACTAATTTTTTATCTTAAACATTGCACTGCTCTGCAAATATGCTACTCGTACTCCACACCCGTATCGAGTAGTAGAAACCAGCAAAGAACGAAGGAAAATGTAGTGGGTTGGTGGGCGCAGACAATATGAGGTAGTGAAGGCTTTTAGAATGTTGGGTGCGCCTGACAAACTGAACATATATATATGGACATAGTGAGTGCGTATATATATGCAATAATGCATGGGGTATGTTGTACTGTATCTTGTATGTAGTGCCTTCAATTAATTAGTGCTATTTTGTATCATCTGTTAAAGTTATCCATCTTTCATTTGTATCATCTTAGTATTATTATTATTAGTGGCCTCTTGTTCCCTTACATTACTGCATTGCATTGCTGTTCCACTTAGTTGGTGCACATGTACGGAGATTTCACAGATCTACTTCATGTCTTCATGAAGATCTGGTAATGTAATAAAAGGGTTTTAGTTATACTCTAGGGTTTTAGGTGTGATTAACGAAAATTTAAGAATCATTTTTGTAGTACTTAAATGTTGTATACATCGTATGTATACAAGTAATACAATCATACAATGGATTAGAAATACAACATTTAATGCGTGATTATTATTAAGCTAAGTTTATTTTTCCTCTTTCTTAGTTTCTTTAGAAATCATATTAGAGTCTCAAATGTTTCTCTTCCTCTACTATTATTCCACAGCTCAAGAACGGATCAAAGCTAGCTCCACATATACTAGTACATAAGGATAGAACAATTTTTCTCTTGCTGATAGAGTATATAACCAATCCTAGGCTTCAAGCATCATATATTCTATCCCTTGCTTTTAAGGAGGGGCTGACCATAGGATAAGAGAAATAGTGTTTAATTTTCTTTATTACACTGTTGTCTTCATCTATATCGCACATCCAACCCAAAATTTAATAACGGCAAATTTTGCATCTCTTCACATTATAAATACATGACATAATATATAAGTGACATAATGGTCACTAGCTCATGACATCATGGGTTAAGTCACTTGAAGTGTATTATTTTTCCTTGATCCACTGGTTATGGTGTGACCTTATAAAACCCGATTAGTTGGGTTGGGTCCTTTGAGAAGGGGGAGGTAAGAAAATGCGCAAATTTTTGGCTAAGGTCGCGCTCAGCCAGAGCTCACTAAGGTCGCGCCCAGCAGATGAACATCTACTAGAAAAAAAATGAACATTTATTTCTGAACATTGCATTATATAAAAATGAACATTTATGACATGGTTTTGAAAACTCTAATCAACTTTCTTTCTTTCTCCAACTTATTTTCTGTCAATTGCAGAAAATTCGCAACTTTATCTTCTTCCCAATGCTATGTTCGATCAAAAATAAAACTCACCAATAAAATTGAGGACTTGAAACGACTCAAATCACTTATAATATTCACTGGATTATCTCGTTATAAACTCTTTATTTCTAAGTTTATTGACCGATGCTTTCATCTAGGTACCCTTGAACTTGGGTTGTTTGCATTTCATGCATCAAATAATCACAACTTACTTTTGCAGAATTTTATTATTAAGCATCTTTGTAAATTGAGGTTTGGGAAGGAAAGTGGAGGGTTGAGAGAGAGAGAGAGAGAGAGAGAGAGAGAGAGAGAGAGAGAGAGAGAGAGAGAGAGAGAGAGAGAGAGAGAGAGAGAGAGAGAGAGAGAGAGAGAGAGAGAGAGAGAGAGAGAGAGGAGTTGAGTTAGAAACACCATTTTTGGCGAGGAGAGAGAAACTAAAGTATTGATGAAGATTTTACCTATGTCATTAAAATCACATTTTTTTTAGGACAAATGAGAGATTATTGTGGAGGAGAAAATTAAAAGACCCATATTCCTTAAATAAATTAACAATTTTTTTTTTAATTTTTTTTAATAATAAACAAAATGCTTATGTTAATATAATGAACATCCTTTATTATAAAAACAAACGTATTATACAACTTAACAAACACAAAAATTTGTATTAATTTAAAAATAAAAACAACATTTATTTTATGAGAATGAACATCATACGACATGAAAATGAACATTTATTTTATAAGAATGAATATCATAATTCATGAAAATGAACATGTGATTATTGAGGAATACGGAATTATTGTAAAATATGTTCAGTTAGAAAATGTTCATTTTTACTATAATAAATGTTTATTTTGGTCGACCTCAGCCATTAACAATTGAAGGAAATTTCCACTCAAAGTGTTTAAAGTGGGTTTAATCTGATCCCATGCAAATTTTTCCGGCCACTAAACCAAATCTTGCTTGGTACTAAGATTATTGCCTAGTAGCATTTCTTAAGCTACTAATTAGCGTGCGGTGATTGGGCATGGCTTAGTGTATCTTAAAAAGTTTGAGATAACTTAGGTCATCACTTGAGAGTAGAGCAGGGAGGTAAGGGAATCTCCCTACTTTCAAGCCTTTTGTAGTTGGTGGGGCTTGAACTCGTGACCTCAAACTCACAAGGTGAGTTCCCCAACAACTCCACCAAGCTTTACTTGGTCATAAGAATATATAGTGTGTGGACATTTATTATATGCTTTTCAAAATACAGAGTATTTGGTTACATACTTTCCCTCATTAATGCTACTAACAATTTAAGTTACGATATAAGCCTATAAGGTCAAATCAAAAGAGCTCCTCAAATATGGCTAATTATGACACATGCGATAACCGCCTTAAAGAAATAAAGTGTGGCAAAATAAATGTCTTAGCTTAGTTTATGTCTTCAGTTCTAACATCATTCAAACAACTTAACACCTTCAACGAAAAAAAAAAACTTATAATTAGAATTAGATGTCAATTAAATTTAAGCAAGCACTTTTTATTAATGTGTAAAATAAACATCAGGTCACATCTAATCTATCAAAACCTCATAATAATACAATGTATCCACTTCAGCATTCATTACAGATTCACATAAAGTGATGAAGTCAAAAATATGAGACTACGTATCTTTCTTTGTGTTAAAAGTTCTAATAATAATTATGGGTTTAAAATATGTTTTGGACCATTTTGATTGTTGAGGAGAATAAAAGAGAAATCATAAAATATTTGATAGAGTTCTTGCCACATATATCCAAATGTGTCACATTCAACATATTGATTAACTTCTTGTCGTTTTAACTTAATTGTGCTTATTCAATTAACTTAAAAATGTGATTATTAACAAAACAATGTCGTGACTGAGTTGTTTTACGATAGCCCATTCCAAAACTTCATTAACTAGCCGCCTCCCTTCTCAATTTTTTCATCTCTCAAATCCTAGCTTCTATAATCGGTGAAATAAACTAGATAAGAGGGGCTTATTATTTTGCATACGAGTGCTAATCGAGTTGAACAGCTTACGAGCAAGTTAAACTTAATTCAGTTAAAACCCTACTCGAGTTAGATCGACTCGAGACGTTAACGAGCACGAGTTAAACAAGCTCCGACTTGACTCGATAAACTCGTGATGAGCAACTAAATAAATTTTTTTTATTATTAATATATAATTTAAAAACAAATTAAAGTTACCATGATTTTAAAATTTTGTACTTAATAAGTGTTAATTTATATTATAAAAAATAAAAGAGTAAATTTCAAATAATAAATAAATAAAAGTGAAAACTTAATTATATAAAATATGTAATTCTTCAAAAAAAAAAAAAAGAAAAGAAAAAATGCATGTAATTTAAGAAGCACCAAATTAAAACTTTTAGGAGCAGATCATAAGCTACTCGACTCGACTCAAAATTTCAACGAGCACTTGTCGAGCAATGACCAAAAATTCTTTGATCTTTATAATTTTGTGTTTTTTTCTTTAATTCTTTGTTTTTAGGTTTAAATAATTTTTAATTTCTCTTTTTGTGAGGGTATTTTCACCCTTAAAAGAAATAAAATTTCTTCTCTCATTGCTAGAGACTTTTTTTTACCCAAAAAATATTTGCTAGAGACTTTCTTTTTTTTATTTCCTTTTTTTTTCAAGAATTTCATATCTTTTATAGAATGTCATTAATGGAAGATGATCGGAATTCAAAAGGGTTTAGGGTTTTTTTTCCATCAATTTTCAATTCAATCAAACAATTATAATATGAAATTAGAATCTTATAGCTTCTAGTTGGAAAGATTCAAAGACATTGGAAAACGACCACTACTTGCGTCATGACAAGTTATGGGGATGAAGCTTAATGATATCCCTTTTTCCGTCACAAAATATGCTGTTTTACGATAGAAATTTCTTAAACAGTTACTTTGTATCCTTAGCAATCTAGTTAGTACTTAACATAAATTCTTAAATTTCCAAATAATGCAACTTATTCCTAGTAATGGTGCGTGGTACTAGTGTATCATAAGTTAAAAAGACAAGCCAAGGTATCACGTCACACTTCATTTGAGTGTTGTGTTTTTACTAACTAAGTAATTAAAATCCAACATATATTTTGTTTTTTTTAAAAAACATGTATTCCAAATACCCAACAGTTTCGAGTCCAAAAAATTAAGAGCTCAAATTGATTAATTTTATCACCCAATATTAAATTCAATAGATTTAATTCCGGTTCCAAAGCCATCAATTAATAATTACTTTTGCATAATTGGTTGGTTATCCAAAAGGCCAAAATTTTATTGATCAACCCTTATACCAACACATATCACAATACAACAGTAGAGCTCTCAACGAAACAATCCAAAATCTTTATACTCTACACCAAATTCAAAAAGTTTGTAACATATTAGACCCACATCATGGATAGTTCTCCAACCCTACCCCCTCTTTCCCCACCGCTTCAATTTTGTAATTTTTTCGTCACTTGGGATTCATTGGGAAAGTTGAATAAATATCACACAATTTGACAAACAAATAATCTAAGCTTTTGTAGTAAAAGAAAGCCATTGGTTTTTACATATAGCATCTACCCAAAGATTTTCTTAAAGACAAAAGGAATTATTTATATCATTCTTTTAACTAATAACCATATCTTTTGCCCCTCAATCATCTCAATAAAGTCTTCCATTGCCATTATTCAATGGACCTAAGTTATTTTCAAGCCAAATGATGAAAGATTTGAACTTTACTCTCTTTTTATCTATATTATATTTAATTTTTAATTTTTGGGTGTGTGTGAAAGATTGAAAATGAGGATAATGTATTAAATAGGGTTCTTAGCTTATATTATCTCTACAATACAAGATAGCTAAACAAGAGAAAAAACCTCTTTATAAAAGCTCCCTTATAATTTATTTTCCTCAAAGGTTTTAAATAAAGTATTGCATGTAAACCATATTCCTAGACAAGCAAAGAGTAAGTATAATCTTCAACAATGGATTCATGGAAGAGTAATCTCACTTCTTTCACGCTCATCCATCTTCCATTGGCTTGTTGTTCATCCCTGAAAGAAGCAATGCCCGTTTCCAGTCACTTGGAAGATATTAGTCATAATGTAAGTTTTTTTTTAATTAACCTTTTTCTTATTAGTCCACTAATATGTTTTAAGGGTTTTATTAAACCTAATATTCAATTTTATTCATTAATAAGAAAAAAAAAAGTGTCATTATAAGCAAATTCATCCAACTTATTTTTTACTTCATTCAAACTATTTCAAAATAATGAAAATAATATACTACGATATGTAATGTATGAAAAACCACAGTTCTATCATTAAGCTAGTATTTTTGTATAAATACATCTCGGTGATTTATTTTTTTTGTTTACCCTATCATTTATTGACCTCAAATTTGTATTGACAAATTAAGGATTTTTATAAACCTTCATTATAATGTTTTAGTGCATTTTAATTTTATACCACCTCCCTCCTCATTTTTTTTATAACATCTTCCTCTATCATGCTTATAATTTAATAAGTGCTCAATTATTTAATTTATATCAACAATATGTTTAATAAATTTGCAGCAATTACTAAGCCCCAAGATGACATTTGAAGTAACACTTCATGGACTTCTCTTATGGGCATCCTTAGGATTTCTTATGCCTATTGGGATATTAATTATCAGATTGTCCAATAGAGAAGAAAGTGGAACAAGACTCAAACTTTATTTTTACTTCCATATCACTGTACAGGTATGTAATATAATTTCCTTCTCAGTTGTATTTTATATCTAGTGCAATTGTTGTAAATTATTTAACGTGGTTAAACAACTTAAACGAATCAGTTCTCAACCAATCAAAATTTGCTAAAAAGTCATTTTTTTTTTTCACAATTTCATAAATACACTCCTAGGCTCCTAGCTTCATTTTTGTATGTAACGAACACTATGATAAAGGCTGTACTAATGATGTGGTACAAAAATTCTACTATAGTTATAATATGCTCTTTTTGTTATGATTTATATTTTTCAATCCGTTCTTTTGTAATCAATGTGTGAAAATCTACACTTTTTACCCACACTCAGTTAACTATCTTTTGTGATTTATAAGTTACTCTGTATTAGTTATATGAGACTTTTTAAAATATATATGCTTTAATTTCAAAATATTTCTTTATACTAGATATTATTCATGATAGGTATAAAATGTTCACTAACTCTAAGCGTAGTAAATCAACCGATTAAAGTGCATATAAATTGTGAAGATAGAAGGAGTGAATTGAACATGGATGAAGGGATCCGTAAAGCTTATAAAATAGAGTACTTCCGACATAGTAGCTTTTCTTTTGCTATCACTATGTGTTGTTAGTTACGGAGTATTATATAAAAGAAACTTTATGTTATGTGAAAATCATCATTACATACATACACCAACCTCCACGATTATTCAACTTTGGATATGAAGTACTCGATCATATAATTAACCTTATGGTGTGATTAGTAGCTAGCTAGGTAATCAGTTAACCCAAGTAACTAAATAAATCACCAATCTAATCAATGTCAAATCGTAGTGATTATTCTCGTAATTATTCTAAAAAGATAGAATCGTCTTCTAATGGTATATTAATTTGTCTCTAGAAGTTGATTATTGACGTGTCTATATATTAGCTTTAAAGTAGTAGAAAATTAGTATAGCACCCGTACGATGCACGACTTACAAATCTTGATACTCAAATTCATTTCACAAAATTTTAAAATAAAATGATTTAATAAGTAATAATGAATTTAATTTATAAATATGTCTTAATCATATATTTTTAACCCTCAAAATAATGATATACAAAAAACAATCTCTTTTTTTTATTCTTAAATTGTATGGAAAGATTTGTAAAATAATTCAACTTAATGAACTAACAATCAATACCCACATTAAGTCACATTTTTCCCTCATTTCTACTTGCGTCACTGTCCACCTCATTTTTAAATGGGGGGATTTTTCTATGTGGCTGGGTTACACGAGTTACTTGGTCAGGGGTTACTTGAGTTACTTCTGACCGAGTAACCCCTGACCGAGTAACTCGTAACCCCTGACCGAACCCCTCGTGTAAACCCTTGACCGAATAACTTGAGTAACCCATGTCCGAGTAACCCATATTCGAGTAACCCATAACCGAACATCTCAAGTAATCCATGACCGAGTAACCCTTAACGAACCCCTCAAATAATCCCTAAATTAAATCCTGATAGAGTAACTCGAGTGACCCATGACTGAGTAACTCCTGACCGAATAACCCTTCGAGTAAAACCTGACTGAGTAACCCCTTAAATAACCCATGACCGAGTAACTAACCCCTGACCGAAGAACCCCTCTAGTAAACCCTGACCAAGTAACTCGAGTAACTCATGACCAAGTAACCCCTCGAGTAACCCCTGACCGAGTAACCTCTTAATTAACCCATGATTGAGTATTTAACTAACCCCTGACCGAACCCCTCAAGTAACTTCTAACTGAACCCCTAAAGTAACTCTTGACCAAGTAACTCGAGTAACCCCTGCCACACGATGTAGCCAGCCACATATAAAAATTTGCCTTTTAATTGGCTATCTCTTTCCTCTAGCTTAATACGAAGTATATTTTGGAAAAGTTTACCATTATAATAACAATATGATCATTATATATTGTACTTTATATCACAAATAATTTCGTATTCTTTTTCTTCTCAATGGCCTATGTAAACACTTAAAGTTTAACATGAAATTTTTAAAAATAGGATTTTTGATCCCATCACTTACTACCTTAATTTTATTATATGATGAATTCATCTGATCATCACCACACACCTATTGGACCTTTGACAACCAAAAATCTACAAAGCCTCTAACTTAAAGCTTAGTACAAAGTTTTTTTTCCCCTAAAATTTTAACCTCGGAATGATGTTTAGGCTTGTCAATTATTTGATTATTTGTCTTTTTTTTTTAATTATATGGAATCATTTAATATTTTATTGCATATATATAATAGTAAATAAAATATACAAGCATATAAGAGAAGAAAAAAAAAAATTGAATATCATTCTTACATATCACCAGTGACGGCGTATACAAAATCTACAACATATTTTCTGTGCGACTGGTCACACTGTTTGACTGCTTCTAAAAAAAGGGAGTATTTAACCCCTATGACACTCACAAACTAATCCCTATCATATTGATATAGTAACTTTTAAGCCTTGTTCATTTCATCTTATATTTGTTGAACTAAATTTATTTTTGCTGATCTTAAATTATTTTTACTGAATTGAAATTATTTTTGTTGATATTTTTTTTATTGTTTCTGTATTATATTTCTTTAAAATAATTGCTTTTTACTGAACTGAAATTAAATCTACCAAATTGAACTTATTTATACCAAACTGAAATTATTTTTACCAAATATTATATCTTTAAGGTGTAGTGAACATAGTCTTATTATACCTATTTAGTAACCCTTAAATAACAACGTACAACACGGACAAAGTAACAACTATAACACTAAATGGGTAACCCCTATAACACTAACTGAGTAACCCTATGATGGTTGGCTACACACATATAATATTAGTATAAAATCTATATTAAAAATGAAAATTATAGTTTTTCTTATAGGGTGGTACGTATACACTTACATGCCTCATATTTATTATTTTTTTTATATGCATTTATTTATTTCTATTATGGAAATTTATATATGATAGATAAATAAAATCATTCTTATGCACACTTGGTACTAATATAATTTATAAAATTTTCTAGCTTCATAAAATGATCAAGAATGCTTATAATTTGTGGCTATTCATAATCTATTATTAACTATCATTGTAGGAAAAAATATCACTTGTCAATCTTTTACCAAACTGTAAGAGATTTTTAATACATAAATTTTATATATATAGAGTGGTAAAATATAGGATAAATATATCTTTTCTATAAATTATATGTATCACTCCATATCTTTTATGAGAGACATCTTGATATTGGCTTGAATTTTGTCACCCTATAATATGAAATCAATACATGTAAGTATATAGAAGTTACAAAAAGGAAGTTGTTGATGCTAATAAGATAAAATCAATATAAACTTTACCACGTGAATTTACCTTTTCATCAACCAAAACTAACTCAATTGATTTAGTAATGTTTGGCTTGTAGTAATCGGATTTACGCCATAGTCTCACAATCCTAACTCTAATTTTCCAACTCTCTTTTAGTGGGGTAATATCTCTTATCATAGTGAATGCCATCATTAATATAGATATTAAACACAAATACTATGTATTATAAATTATGTGCAATGGTATTTGAACATTAATTATGTTAAACATCATACATGGTAATTTTTTTTTAATTATATCTTCAAAAAATATACTTACAAGATATATATGTATTCTAATGTTAAAATATAAGATAATTACATTCTGTATTTATGTATATGGCTTAGTTTGTTAAGTAAATATTCTTGTGCATAATTGTAGCTAATAAGTTTGTTAAAGAGCAGCGGAAAGAAGAAAGAGGTGGGGAAGAAGATAGGCAGATTGTTAGGGATTTTAGGCTCTAAAATAAAATAATACCATGAAAGAGTTTGAATCCTTGCCTTCTCATTAGGAACATATGTATTATATACAAATTACAAGAGTATAATTACCCTAAACTTAAGGAAATTCATTAGCTAAAATTATGCACAAGATTATTTACTTAACAAAGATAAGCGATATACATAAATACGGAATATAATTATCTTATATTCTAACAGAGAAAATATATTTTCAATATTTTTTTTTTGAAAGAAGTCCCAAAGGACAATTTCATTAAATAAAGTCATACGACATCTAAAATTGACAATTAACGATAATGAAAACAGATTTAACAAAAGGAAAAAAGAATTAATCAGGAAAGGGCTAAGAATCCAAATACATAGATATAACACTTCGGCATATTCTCGATTTGTTATCTCATACAACTTTTTAAGTGGATCCGTCGCCGCTTCGTAGTTTTGTGAGGAAGAAAATTCTTGTGTTTGAATCCTTGCCTTCTCATTAGGAAGGTATGGATTATTTACAAATTACAAGAGCATAATTACCCTAAACTTAAGGAAATTTATTGGTTAAAATTATGCACAAGAATATTTACTTAACAAAAATAAGCGATAGACATAAATACGGAATATAATTATTTTACATTCTAGATGAGAAACTATATTTTCAAATTTCTTTTTTTTTTTTTTTTGGAAGAAGTGCCAAAGGACATTAAATTTCATTAAATAAAGCCATACGACATCTACAATTGATAATTAACGATAATGAAAACAAATTTAATAAAAGCAAAAAAGAATTAATCGGGGAAGGGCTAAGAATCCAAATACATAGATATAACACTTCGACACATTCTCGATTTGTTGTCTCATACAACTTTTTGAGTGGATCCGTCGCTGCTTCATAGTTTTGTGAGGAAGAAAATTCTTGTGTTGAATTCGTAACCCAAATCCGAGCCATAATCAATTGAAGGAATTCGAAAAAACCTTGTCTTTCGAAGGAGATAAACTCTTTCTTTCGAGGGAGACATTATTATAATCTAAAAAACAAAGAAAACGTAAAAGAAATAAAGATTGGGGCTTTCCACCGGTGAAATCCGATAGAAGCCCCTTCAAAATTAACAATGAAGGCTAAAGTTTAGGAGAGAGAATAGAGGAGGCTAGGATTTTTTTTTTCAACAATCTTTTGTGAATGTTTTCAAATTTCTATATATGAGTATTAAAAAAAAAAAAAAAACTAGGGACACGTGGCAGCCATGGAGCTAGTGTACCCTGTATTAGTATAGTATATAGATAGATAGATTTCTGCAAATGAATAGATTTTCACTTGGGTGAGAAAGTATATCGGACATTTAGACTTTGTTGACTTCACCTTAAAAAATATAAGGAAAAATTGTAAAAAAATAATACAAACTTTAAGCAGTCCGCCAAAAATAAGTCAATCTTTTAATTATTTATGAATAATACAAACTTTGAGGGTATCCGCTTTAAACAAGTTAAAACCGGTTAGTTATCTGATGAAAATGTTATATGGAACATGTGGCATTGTATTATTTTATTTAAACTGTTAAACATGTTTATAAGATAAATAAAAAAATTAATCGGCAAAATAAGTTGTAGGTAAAATAACTTGTTTAAAGCGAATACTCTACTAAGTTTGTATTATATAAAAATAATTGAAAGATTGACTTGTTTTTAGCAGACCACTCAAAATTTGTATTATTTTTGACAATTTTTCAATAAGAAAAAATTGTAAAATTAATTTTAGTTTAGTAAAAAAATTTCCAGTTTAGTAAAAATAAGTTTAGTTCAGTAAAAATAAGGAAATATTTTAAATTAACACCCAAAAATGTATCCATTTTCAAAATAACTACTCGTTTAATTTTTTATTTTATTTTACCACCCCTTAAATTATAAACTACTCAGATTACCAACCATTTCAAAATTCCGGTGGATTTCTGTTTTGTGGACCCACCCAATGGCTTGTAACGGCTATGTCTAAGCATTATAATCAGCCCTGACTTCACTCCACCTCCTCCTTAAACCACTTTATTGAGTACAAGACAACCTAAAACCAAAAGTAAACAACTAAAAAAACCAAGAGCTTACTCTCTGAATTGCCAGTACAGCGGATCATCTTCTTCCTGTCACCACTAAGAGTCGTTCGGTGGGGTCCTCATAAGAGAAATTCACCGGAATTTTGAAATGGGTGGTAATCTGAATAGTTTTTGAATTTAAGGGTGGTAAAATAAAATAAAAAATTTAACGGATGGTTATTTTGAAAATGGATATATTTTTGGGTGGTAATTTAAAATTTTCCTAAAAATAATTTCAGTTCAGTTAAAATCAATAACTTTAAAGAAGAAATATATAACAGAAAATTAGTAAAAATAATTTCAGTTCACTAAAATTAATTTTTGTTCAGCAAAAATAATTTCACTTCACTAAAAATAAGGTGAGGTAAACGGGGCTTTAGACTACTCTTTCAATTTTGAAATAATTGTGGCATTTTAATTACTAGGTAAATACTAGTACTTGTCATTACTTCAGACTAAACAAAAATTAATACTAAGCCAAAAAAGATTTGACACATTTTGTATGAAGAAACTTGTATTACTAGCGTACTAGATTTTTCATTTGTTGGATATAGTGCCTTATATGTAAGATAATTTATAATTTATAGGTAAGGACTTTAGTCAAAGTGATGTGAGATCTTTAATTATTAGATTTATCATAATATGTATAGTAATTTTTTCACAAATACATAATTAGAGATATTACAGGTGCATTGTAAAATATTACATTAGCAAGCACAAAATAGTAGAACGTAAACATCATTATTATGAAACAGAGGTCGTAAGTGAGAATTAGCTAACAAAACCTCAACAGTTATTAGTATTCTTTTTGTGTTTTGTCTCCATATAACCCCTACAGAAATTATAGCTTTTTTTCTTCTTCTGCGATGTATAAATGAATATGTCTAGTATCTGGTCCAACATACATAGAGTTCAAATGATACATAAACTCTAAACAATATGGAGTATAAGATTTTGTGCTGTACGTTGTATAGTTTAACATTGTAAATTGTAATGGTTTATACAAAGTAATGCAATTAATCATACTATATAGTGTTTAATATTAATCATCAATACTTAGCTATAAAGGCAAAACGATGACAATATCATTTTAACACTTGCATATGTTCATTGTTAATTAATACTCACAATAATCGAGCATGGAATCATGGATTGTTACTTAATGGATACGTTTAAGTGAATGCAATTTATAGAATCCAATTCACACTAATTTTTCATTTTTTTTTTCTGTTTATTTAATGGTCAATTTAAACTTTTACGTTATATTTACACAATCAAGTAATCAAAAAAAAAAAAAAAAACATCCTTAATCTTTTCATTGCTTTTTTGGTGTGCTAAACACAGACCAGATAATCCTTGACCAACTGAGTAACCGCTGATCAACCGAGTAATTTCTTACCAAGTAACCCCGGTTACACCATGTGGCCAGCTACATATGAAGTTTGAATATAAAACATTATTGATATATACTTTCGACACTAAATGGTCAAAATTATATATTGGCAAACATGAATATATTAATACTCCCTCCGTGTTTTAATGTTACAGTTTGACTTTTTCACTATTCACATAATAATTTTGACTTGATTAATTTACTAATATGTAAAAAACAAATGTTATTGTATAATACATTGTCGGAATCGTTATAAGGTACACTTTCATATTATAAAATATCCTATGATTTTAATAACATATAATTACATAAATTAAGGGTCAAAGTCGTGTTTCGGCATGTGTATTTGGTCAAACTGTAGCTTTTATTAAAACACGGAGGGAGTACCATTTTTCATTGGGCATTATATTAATTTAAATTACATAAAATTCTCCTTTTATCTAAATTATGTACTTATATGCTTATATTCTTAGCAGATACTCTCATTTTCCATTGCCACTGCTGGAGCTATTAAGTCGATCAAAACCTTTGAGAATTCTTTCAATAACAGCCATCAGAGAATTGGTCTAGCACTTTATGTCGCTATTTGGGTTCAAGCCGCGATTGGATTTTGTAGACCGCATAGGTAATTGACTAATATTGCGCGCATGAGCAATATATGTTACTCCTTTTGTTTCAAATTATACGCCTCAAGTGCTTTTACATGCATATATAGCTCATAATTAATGTCATTTAAACTTAGTTTTTATTACCATATTTCAATTTTAACCAATAAAAATCATCTTCATCGACTTGGTAAATTGGTTAATCAGTAAAATTAAAATATTTTAGAAAAAAATAATTCAAAAAGACAGATTGGTTAATCAGCAAAATTAAAATATTTTAACCAATAAATTTGGATTGAATTGACCAGTAAGAGACATTTGTTTAGGTGAGGAATTTGTTATATACATTCGGTTGCACCTTTCACCCAACTAATCCAAGTTAGTTTTTTCTTTTTATTTGATCATTAAATGAAAACAATCATTAAAATGAGAATAAAATACTCATGGGTGTACGGTGCACCCGGATATATATAACAATTTCTCGTAGGGTCATTCTCTGTTCTTTAATTAGAAAGAATTTTAATAGCTGAATATTACAAATACGCATATACCAATCAAATTAATAATTTCACTTAATTAATTATATTATTATTTTTGCAGAGGAACCAAAAAAAGGAGTTTGTGGTACTTCTTTCATTGGATATTTGGCACAATTACTTGCATAGTGGGAATTCTCAACATTTACACAGGCTTAGAAGCTTACAAGAAAAGAACCAAAAGAAGTGTGACTCTTTGGACATTTTTATTCACAATTGAAATTTCTTCAATGGCTTTCTTCTATCTTTTCCAAGACAAATGGGATTACATGCGAAAACAAAGTGTTTCTTTGAGAGAAGGAGGACAAGTAAGACCTTCAGATGATCAAGAGAGCTCTATAAGGGATGGTAATGATAATAAAAATTTGTGGAGGGAGCCCTGCTCCAAAGTTAATGCACTAAAAAATTTGTTCAACTAAAATGACATAAAATTATATATATATTTTTTCTTACTCACAATTGTTTTATGATTTTCTCTCTTTATGATTTTCATAGCAAATTTGCAATGCTATGAAATAATTTTTTTTTGGCAAAAGATTGTGATGGGTGTATTTGTAAATATGAGTTCAGTTATATAATTCAATCAATTTATCAGTATTAAATATAAATTTCAAGTGTTAATATAAATAACATAATACTAAAAGCGAATCTGACATGACACTTGTCATGTTTTGATTAAAAAATTTCCCGCCACTTTCACTTTTCTTTTTTTTTTTTTTCAAATCTTCATGCATATTAATTGGTATTGGTATATCCTATAACTAGGTTAGTTCCCGCGCCATGCATGGTAATTTTCAATAATCATTATTAAACTATCTTTTAATTACTTTTTTTATATAAAAAAAAAAAAATCTAAAAACATAGTTGACAAATTTGGATCAAAATGAATGATTACGAAAGATATGTTAAATCTTTTTTATTTTAAGCTATACAAAAATTTGACATATCTTCAACACAAATATTTCAAAATAGTAATACTTCACTTTCTCTAAGCTAAGCTAATTATATAGTAGCAATACATAATCGTATATTGAGTAAACTATAATTACTTAGCTTGTTACTAAAAGTGAGTAAACTATAAAGTTAAGTATGATATTTAAATAAAAAAAATATATCAATTGATACAATCAAGGTGATACTAAGTAAATCATATCTTGAACTATCCAAAAAAAAAATAAAAGTAAATTATATCTTGAAGATGCGTACAATAATAATAATAATAATAATAATAATAATAATAATAATATCTTCGGGGCCTGGGTTTGGTGACTGGCAGTGGCGGCTTGCCACCTTACCATTTGCGTTTAGAGGGCTTGGTGTTTATTCCGCAGGTGATGTTCGTCACTATGCTTTTCTTGCTTCTCGGTTGCAGTCTGCTGGATTGCAGACACAACTTCTACGGCATGCTGGTGTTGTTGGTCTTGGACGAGCCTTTGAGGATGCGCTGGGTCTATTTAATGGAACAGTGGAGTCTGACATTTTGAGTAATCCTAGTGAGGTCGCTGCCGCTAAACTTATGAAATTGGCAGATATATATTTCACAAAGGTCGCTTTAGCAGAATCTGCTTATTCTTTAACTCCTCAGCAATCAGCAATATGGAAATCACACCTCTGCTTTACTTAGGGCGGTCCCTATTTCGGGGTTGGGTCAGACGATGAACGCCAAGACTTATCGCTGTGTGTTGTGCTACCGGTTGGGTGTTCCATTGTTCTCTATCACGACGCCATGGTCTGCTTGTTCAAGGGTTTTTACTGGGGATAT